>NC_069503.1:162902912-163202912 GCF_027579735.1 Bombina bombina | reverse complement strand
CCACCCCTGTTCATTATTAAACAGTCATGTTTCTCTATATCACCTTAGTCAATGGCTTATTAATCTCTAATATTGAAACAATACCTCAGTTTTTGTGTGATGAAGCGTAACTACTCCATAAAAAGGATTACTCTGCTAATGTTCTTATATGCTTTATATGACAATTACTTGAATTATATTAATGCATATACTTTATATATGGCTCATGACCATGGGGGAGAGGCAGAGAATGAATTGCTGCGCACACACTCAACTGCCTCTCACCCATAGAAAGGGAAAACCAGGAGCTACACAAGTATAAATGGCTCAGCTGGTACAGCCTCTGATTGGCTATAACATTTACAGTATACTAAAAACAAATAAAGCTAGAGCAGAGGGGCAGATCTTTGCTAAACAAACTTTTTTCATGTCACAATAACTTGTCTGGGAATGATTCATTAAACTTACATCTATGTCCCATTAAAAGTTACCAATGATTGTTTTGTTTCTGCAATAATACAATATTATGCTTTTATTTGGCACCCTGGAGAGTGGTATACTGATAGTCTGAAATGCGTTGCAGTCATGTGTCTAAACAGTGCACACGAATGTGCTCACTGCCAAGACCCCCAAAATTAATTTAGCAAAGCAGCACTTGCAGCAGCAGTTAGAAAGTAGAAAAAATGGCTTTAATACATTAAGAATTAAAAAAGATTAAAATGACAATAGTTTGGGAGTCTCTCCTTATTCACATATGAGAACATACGTGCAGATTTTTGTGTGTGCATTTATCATCTATCTATCTATACATAGGACAATGTGTATCTAGGAAAAGGACAAGGCAAACTTTCATTTTGAATTAATTCTGCTATTCTTAAAAGGATATTCTAAAACAAACATTGTATGTTATAATTAATTCCATTTTTTATAATGTCCCTTTAATTTCCATACTGGTTTAAGACCTTTACTTCTGTTAGCATTGCAGAGGAGAGATGCATTGATGGATAATTTTTGTCTATAGTCAGTTATACATACTTTATTTAGCACAGACAATAAAGTAGTTTAGACTCTGTAAGAACGTATAACTTGTGAGCATTACCTACAGGGACAAGGGGGGGGGGGAGTACACAGTGCAGGGTATATTAAATAGCATTTCTTCTTGAAAGAACAGGAAATTAATGTTTCTTCCACGCCCAGCTGAGTTTGGTAGAACCAGGATGACATATATATTTGAACAAACAACCCCCCCCCCCCCCCCCATACACACACACTGTGCCTTCCCCTTCTTGACGTTGCTCTATTATTTGTCAAGTAGAAATCATGGCAACTGTTGTTAAGATTTCTCAGAGGTGGAGTTTTCCATGTAACAGTCCATTGTAAGTCTGACTAAAAAACAACAACATAATGGTTTCAACAGAACTGTAACTTACTCTGCTGAGGGGTTTTTGTCAAAGGTGACACTGGACGTATATTGCCTCTTTATACCATACATGTTAGGGTTACTAAACTAAGCTGAAAATACTAAATTTAATAAATGTTTACCTTTTCATTTTTTGAGGTGTATCTTTCCAGACAACTTTGTAAAGGGACAAAAAGGTTACAATCTACTAATGCATTATTTCACTATTGCTTGTATATACTGTACCTATGTGTTTAACAAAGCAATGCACTACTGGTCCCAAGCTAAACATAGCTGGGAAGCCAATGGAAGGGCGGGGCATGTTTGCATAGCCACCAATAACTGGCTCAATGTTATTAGTGTATTGCTGATCCATAGCTGACTTTAACTATGTGCTTAATCTACTGCAATAATAAAACGTTCTAACTCATTAGGGCATTTTCTTATTGCAACTGTATGTCCATTTAAATATTCATAAGATTCCTAGTTTATGTGTTTGTGGTGGGGGGGACGGGGCCAAAAAATAGCCTATATATCATAATATCAAGGTTAAAAAAAATATATATATATATATGATTTAACACTCAAATAATAACTTTAAAGCAAATATCTAGCATGATAATTTGTATTTTCCAATCGACCACATGACATCTAGAGCCTCATATTCCCTCTTAAAGGACCAGTCAACACAGTAGATTTGCATAATCGACAAATGCAAGATAACAGGACAATGCAATAGCACTTAGTCTGAACTTCAAATGAGTAGTATATATATATTTTTTTAATATTAAAAGTTATGTCTTTTTCCACTCCCCCCTGTACCATGTAACAGCCATCAGCCAATCACAAATGCATACACGTACCATGTGACAGCCATCAGCCATTCACAAATGCATACACACTTATTCTTGCACATGCTCAGTAGGAGTTTAAATATAAAAAGACTTTGCACATTTTGTTAATGGAAGTAAATTGGAAAGTTGTTTAAAATGGCATGCTCTATGTGAATAATGAAAGTTTAATTTTGATTGAGTGTCCCTTTAACTAAAAGAGGGGAAAGATGTCCTGTGCCCGACCTCTTTTTATGCTAAATCAAGGGTTAAACACATTTGATATTTAACATCAACCACAATAAATCTAGATGCAGGGCTGGACTGGGAAATCAAACTGGCCCTGAAATTTATGAAGACCAGCCCTTCCCCCTTCCTAGCCAACCCAACACCATCCCCCATAGCCCAACCTATGAGCGGAGTAGCGTTGAATAGATGTGCTACACTGTGCACAAGGCTCACACCATGTCCTTGCTAGGAGGCTCCCTCTGCCCAAGATGTGGCTCTGTGAAGCCAATGGCCCACTGGGAAGTCTTCCGGCATCCCAGTGGGCCAATCCGGCACTGTCTATATGGCCAAGTGACCCCTCTTTTCAGAAAGAAGATTCTTGTCTTTTAAGAAACTCGTCTTATGTAAATTTTAATTTAGTTTTGGATTAAAAAAGACCTACTCTTTTCAAGCCCTTCCACATTTATTACTCCAAATATGGTGTCAAACAGATTAAAAAACAAGCAAATGTTAATTTTACCCTGCTCTTACTCTAAAATACCTTATTATTGTTACACTCCCAGAGAGAGCTTCTATCTACACAAGCCTGCAAAATTCTGCACAGCGATTGGTTAGCTCAGATCACAAATTCATTTAAATCTAATTAGGGACATTTTAATGGATGTATTACATGAGCTACTCTTGATTTGCAAACCAAGTAAACTAGGCTAACTAAATAATAGTCTTAAATTATTTAAAAAAAATGTATTTTGTAAGTTCAATGTCCCTTTAAAATAACCTCATCAGCATGATCAGACTGTAGACATGTACCCAACCTTGGGGGGGGGGGGCATTTGTGCCCTCTTTCTCCCACTGTACCATGAGAATAGTGTGATTTTGAGAGGCTTTTCACCACTTTTGCTATTAAAATAACTGGAGGAGTTCCTCATATAAAATGTGTACGATACACTACTACAGAGATTGAGATTATTATTATTAGTAGTAGATTTCATATTATTACAAGTTTTGTTAAATTATTTTAAGACTTATTACTGTGAGTAACAGTGAGTGTGCGTATGTTACTGGGCTGCCAGTCTTGTTTATACACTGCGGTCAGAATAAGATTTTGGCTCAAGGCTTTGAGAGCAGGGTGTGTCTGGTGTCTGTATATGCTTGCAGAAAAAAGAAAAAAAAAATATTTCTATTAGGACAGAAGACCAAAACACCTTTTAATAAAACACTAAAATCACAAACTAAACTTTACAGGACTAATACTATTTATTGGGCGTATTGTATGAATTTTCTAAAGCAATGTACTGCAGCCAACAAGGTTTAAAAGGGACATGAAACCTAATTTTTTTTTTCTTCCATTATTCAAATAGAGCATGGGGTTTTCAACAACTTTCCAATTTACTTCTATTATCTAATTTGTTTTGTTCTCTTGATATCATTTGTTGAAGAGCATAGCTAGGTAGGCTCAGGTGCCACTGATTGGTGGCTGCACATATATGCCTCATATTATTTTCTCACCCAATGTGTTCAGCTAGCTCCTAGTATTGCATTGCTGCTTCTTTAAGAAAGGATACCAAGAGAATGAAGCAAATTAGATAATAAAAGTAAAATGTTTAAAATTGCATTCTCTGAGCCAAGAAACCAGTTTTACTACTTTCCCATAGAGAGGGTGGTGTGCATTCCATGAAATTCAGACCCCTGACTCTCCTTCATGCTCCACAATGATTGCTTGATATATGCAGGCGTTCATTTGAATTGACTCAAGGGGTGTGCCACTAAATTGCAAAACTTGCTAGCAAATGATTATAAAATGTATTTTTCGGGTATTTTATTCTTCAATGCACTGATTTATTTCCATTGCATATTTAAAAAATACTCCTACATTCCATTGGCCTTTACTATGTGATTTTAGTATCTTGCATTATTTTAACTGTAAACTTTTAATTGACACATCATTTATATTCTAAGCTGACAGAATGTAGTTATTTTGATGAGTGAGTTAAGGAGGCTGTTGATTTAGTTGTATTTATAGCAGTATTTCTGAAAACACATTAATGATGGCAGCTGTAGTTTTAGCCCATAAAGTCTAGGGGTTTAAAAACTATTAATGGTAAACGTGCAATGGTCTGGGGCTTCATGTATGGTTACCAATTCCTAACATTATTTTCTTAAAACCCCCAATCACTTGCCAAATTTCCTTACCCTAACTTCAGCCCCTTACCCTAAAGGGATAAGAAAGTCAAAAACTAAACTTGCATGAATCAGATAGATCATGTCATTTTAAAACACTTTTAAATTAATTTTTATTTTTAAATGTGCTTTGTTCTCTTGGTATCCCTTGTTGAAAAAGAATACACACATATCCTACACTAGTAGGAGCTAGTTGCTTATTGGTGCCTGCACACATCTGTCTCTTGTGATTGGCTGACTATATGTTATCATCTAGCTGCCAGTAGTGGAATAATGTTTATTCAGCAAAGGATAACAAGAGAATAAAGCTAATTTGATAATAGATGTAAATAGGAAAGTTGTTTAAAATAGAATGTTCTATCCAAATCATGAATGAAAATGTTGGGGTTTCCTGTCCCTTTAACCCCAGTTCCTACCCCATAAACCAATCCCTACTTCAGTCCCAAACCAATTACTAACAGTGCTACCAATCCTCAAACCTAACCTCAATTCCAAACCTTACTCTAATCCTTAACCGTGACCCCGATCCAAAACCTTAACCTGTTATTAACCCTAACCCCATCCCCTAACCTTAACCCAATCCTAGCCTTACCTTACATTGTGATTATTGTGTGCAATAGGCTGCTGAAATCTCATGTTGTTATCTCTCCCTGCAACCTCACAGCTACCCAGCTGATTTTAGTCAGTGACCAGGCACATGACAATGTAACCAGATAGCGCCCATCAGAGCTTCAGTCTGCAGTAATTTTGTAACTTTATAGTTTTATTTAAGCAATCCCCCGCCACCACTCTGCAACTACTTAAAGTGATGGTAAATTTAAGTCTGTAAGAATGTTGCAATGAAAAATATATTAGTTTGCAAATAAAACCACATAAAAATTTTTTTTTAAAGTGTATATATTTTATAATAAAATAATTATAATCCTAATTGATATTGTCTGTTCCTCCACCCCCCTTAATTTCCTCTTTTGGCTGGGCTGTGATGTATAGAGCAGTCACATCCACTTTAAAGGGGCTAGACTTCAAGATTGTCAAATGACACACATACTGATTGGATGTTCTCTAGAATTGTCATAAAAAAAAGTTCATCAAAGTGAGCCGGCATAACATTGCAAAAGAAGCATTACTATATGCACTAATTTAACCCTTTCACAGATTGATTAAAAACAAAAAATACACACACACACTTTTTTAATGGCAAAGATTAAATATATGGCATTTGATTATTTAAGGTTTACCATCACTTTAATACATTGATACCCCAGCTGTGCTGCCCCTCTGTTTAGTGTTGGGGTCCAAAAAGCTAAATACAAAGGAAGTACTGGGGAATTTCCATCTGCAACTTCTTATTCCTACCTAATCTCCATGGGGCCCTATTTGTATTCATTTTTTAATTCAATTTCCATCCTTTACCTGTCTTCCTATATTCTTTTATAAATTCAGGGCAGCTCAGGAATAGGTGAGCTACAGCAGAATACGGGAATGTGTAGCACCCCCTTTAAATCACCCCTGACTGTCCCTTTAACATGTCACATGTAATTACTTTCATGATTGGAGGTGGTTTGGGTGGGTGATATAAATAGTATAGGGTCAGCACAAAAACAAAATTCACTCCTGGATCAGTGGCGTATTATGGCCTAGGCCAACAAGGCTGGTGCCTAGGCCAACAAGGCTGGTGCCTAAGGCAGCAGATTTGGGAGGGGCAGCACATCTGCCCTATCCTCTCTCTAAAAGCCAGCACACAGTACAGTGAGCTATAAAGTCCAGGCTTTTACAGAGAAGACAAGGCACATGCGCTAATTAAGGTCGCTCTTTACAGGCAGTGCTCCTTTAAACCGTTGCTTCATTTAGATCCGCAGGCATTTTTGCAGTGGAAGCGTTCTTGGCGAGAAACCTGACTGGGGATATGCTTCCAAGGTGAGGCTGGAGGAGAAGACCTTGTGCCGATATGCTGCCCCCCCTTAACAGCTGTGGTGGGTCTGCGAGCGCAGTGCTTATTGCAGGTCTTAGCAGCTAACAGACTGGATGCGTCTGTGGCTGCACTGCTTAGATCAGCTTGTGATGTCTAATCATAAACTCTCAGCGCTAATGTATGTTAGCTACTAATAGCTAGCTTTCTCTGCATTTATGTGATGTCTAATCATAAACTCTCAGCGCTAATGTATGTTAGCTACTAATAGCTAGCTTTCTCTGCATTTATGTGATGTCTAATCATAAACTCTCAGCGCTAATGTATGTTAGCTACTAATAGCTAGCTTTCTCTGCATTTATGTGATGTCTAATCATAAACTCTCAGCGCTAATGTATGTTAGCTACTAATAGCTAGCTTTCTCTGCATTTATGTGATGTCTAATCATAAACTCTCAGCTCTAATGTATGTTAGCTACTAATAGCTAGCTTTCTCTGCATTCATGTGATGTCTAATCATAAACACTCAGTGCTAATGTATGTTAGCTACTAATAGCTAGCTTTCTCTGCATTCATGTGATGTCTAATCATAAACTCTCAGAGCTAATGTATGTTAGCTACTAATAGCTAGCTTTCTCTGCATTCATGTGATGTCTAATCATAAACACTCAGTGCTAATGTATGTTAGCTACTAATAGCTAGCTTTCTCTGCATTCATGTGATGTCTAATCATAAACTCTCAGAGCTAATGTATGTTAGCTACTAATAGCTAGCTTTCTTTGTATTCATAAACCCATGGAGTAAATAGGAAACGGACACTTAAAATGTGTGTTGTTGCATGTAAAGGGCAGTGATTGTTTCAAAGTGTATTCTTCTTTCCCTCCCTTCCTCTCTCTCTTCTTTCGCTTTCTCCCTCGACTCCCTCCCTCCCTCGACTCACTCCCTTCTTTCTCTAAATTCCCTCCCTTGCTCCTTTCTTTCCCTCACCACTTTTCTCTTCTCTCTCGCCCTCCCTCCCTGCTTTCCTTTCCCTTCTTTTTACCACTCCCCTTCTTTTCTTTCACCTTCTCTCAGGGAGAAAATGGTATGAGATGCATGCAATTCAACCCACCGGTAGGCAAGTGTTTTGCTAGCCCATTTTCTTTTTAATTGTTATTAAAAAACAAACAAAAACAAAAACATTATACACAATGGCCCCAAAAAATATTAAGTGTAAAAAAGGCCTAAAACCTTTGAGGGGGGTGGCAGCAGAATTTTGAGTGCCTAGGGCAGCACAAAACAAATACGCCACTGCCCTGGATATATACCTGTCACCCATGTTGTAACGGAAACTGTGTTTCCACGTCTGAGACTCTTTCTAAACCATATGTACAAAAGTCCTTGATATTGGGAGTTGTATTTTGCCAGCTTTCCACACATTTCCAATTTGCCAGTTATACTAAGTTCATATTAATGGGACACTAAAGTCAAAATGTAGCTTTCGTGATTCAAACAGGGCAGGCAATTTGACAGAAAGTTAAAAGTAACCCTAGGTAGGCTCAGGAGCGTGCACATGTGCTTAGCATTCTATGGCAAAGAAAGCAAAAGTGATAAAGTAAATTGGAAAGTATTTTTTTAAATTGCATATTCTCTCTGAATTATTACATTTTGACTTCATAGTCCCTTTAACTCTTCCTGAACGCTCTTTCGGTGCATGAGCAATAAGAAATCTGCACTTAATATACATTATATATGTAATTCATATGATAAAATTATAAAACTCTGCTCAGCAGTGAAACTGTTAAAGGTTCTATGCCCAGCCCTGGTAGCCTGCTGGTTTTTCTGCATTTTAGCTGTGCTTGTGCAGTCTCATATAGCAAGGAAACCATAAAAATGATCTCCCTTTACCTGTGTGCTACGATTAGACAAGGGCCCACCTGGGAATTCCACTAATCTGCTCTAACACAGTAGGGCTGTAATACACATCAAAATCCCTTTGTCTGGCAGATGGATAACCAATGATCATTACAGGATTAAACTCACAGCAGGACAAACCCACCTGTCTCCTGAAACTCATGGCTTTTAAATAGAATATCTAGAAAAAGTGCACACCTGTTTACTAAACAGACTGATTTCCATCAGCACAAATTTGTATATAATCCCTACTGTAATTACATTTTATCTCTGTCGTCCATTAAACACATTATCAGGTTACAGAGAAAAGAAACTAGGGTGGAAAATCTGACAAGAAAATAAATGTTTCCAAAATAAAATAAATATATTCTCTTAGGGCCCAGAGAGAAATGATCATCTTATTTATTTGGGCGTTATATTGTAGTGTAGTTGTCTTCCCTTCACATTAAAAAAAAACATTAATACAGTTGAATTGCATAGTCAACCAAAGTCATAAATAAAATACAATACAGAAGCACTTAGTCTGACTTTCACCAGTAGATTTTGTTCTGACAAATTTCAAAGTGAATCCAATTTTCCTTCCCCCTTGTATCATGTGACAGTCTTCAGCCAATCACAAAATGCATATAAGTATACACTGTGAATTCTTGCACATGCTCAGTAAGAGCTTTTGCTGCAGAATGTTTATATAAAAAGACTTTGCGCGTTTTTATAATGAAAGTAAATTGGAAAGTTTTTTTTGTTTATTTGCATGCTTTATCAGGATCATGGAAATTTAAAGGGATAATACATATGTCAATTTGAAATAGCATTTTTGCAATATGCTTCCCATAGCAAAAATGTTTCTAATAGAATTTGTTAACTTTTTCTCTGAGGCATACGCACATATGCTACGAGGGCGCATGCACCATCATTCAAACACCAAACCTTCTCAGAGAGTGAGCAGTGTCTTGTAGGGCACAAATTATGTCTTAACCAGTAACCGAACCCTAACAAATAAGTAAAAAATTTTCATAAAAAGAAGGATTCTATTATAATATACATACAAATTAGTTGTTACTCACTTCGCCATTTCCAGCTCGCAATGTACTATTTTTCATGGGTCCACCAGATCTCTTCATGGGGAAACTAGATTGTATGGATTAATTCACATACACCGGGATAAGCTCCAATGCTATCTCTACCCACTGCCGGACACGGTTCCCTTAATGAGACAAAGCTCACGGCGTGGTGCTGAGTGCTGGACGATGACTACACTCAGAAGACGTTCATGAACCCGATAGTGATCAGAGTTTAACGAACAAACATCAAGCTGGTAAATCATTTATAAGTAACAACAAAGTTAAATTTTTTGTTGTATAAAATCCAAAATCTTTATTCTTCATATATTTAAAATATGAGAGCACACAACTTTAATAGAGATGAGGTGAAAAAGTTTGCGGCTTACGCCTTTCGGCAATAAGCAATAATCATAGGCTGTCCTACTGTTCCCCCTCTGTGACTTATAAAACAGTGAATCATTTACAATTGGCTAAAACAAATATTAAAACACTCCCTCCATTCTGTTAAAGATATATATACACTTGTCAGTACTATGGTATAAATTGGTCATAAGAATCGAGCATTAACATTGTAAAAGCTGAGAAATTAAACTTACTAATTAAGCCTTCACAGTAGTAATACTGACCTTTTGGAGGGATTAAACATATAAGGCTAGATTACTATATTAATGATATTATGAATAATAGATTTCATATAATTAAACATTTTGGGCTATATTACAAGTACAGCGCAATCTATAGCACAGGGTGGATGGTTACAAAGTTTCATGAGAGTATTGTAACACGGCCAAAACTTTTTTTAGAGAGTAGTTGCAATCAAGCGCAATCCATATATTATTATTTTTTTACATGGACATTAACATAAATATATATAGAGGAAGATATATGAAGTTGTATTCCTAGCCTATTGTGCTACATGGAGAAGGTTTGCATAAGTGAGCCTATTGACACATATTTAAGAAACGGAAACTGTTTTTTTGCCTCTCCACCACCTTAAAAGTGGTGAGATCAATTACTGATGCTTGTTCTGGGTGATTGACATGCTCTGGTGATTGCTGGCAGACAGGTTTATTACTCGCAAACCTCTCTTCCTGCAAAGATAGTATATTTCACCAATTCGCCCATAGTCTTCTACCAAAACTTAATTGGACATTAAACACTTTGAGATGGTAATATAAAATGATAAATTGTATATATAAAAAAATCTCTGCAATATTACTCTTTTCCTGTTATTCCATTTTAAAATTGTAGCATTTCAGTTCCTGTTAGAAATGGAAGTGCAGAACACTGTTCTATTCCACACAGCCATTGGCTGCACACTCTAGTGACCTATTTATAACTGTCTTTAATTGGTCGCTGCAGAGAAGGTAACCTAAGTTACAACATGGCAGCTCCCATTGTTTTATAGACACTAAAACTTTACTCTTATTTTGTCAATATTTAAACAGTTACTGAAACTTTATAAAAAAAACCATCTACATGTTATTCTCAGACTAATCATTTCTTTGAGTGCATCATTCTACCTAGCATTTATTTTACGTGTAATGTCCCTTTAATCTGTGAAAGCAAAATAGGTGCAAATGGAAAACCACAAAGTCAGAAGTTGATAATCAGGTGTTAACATGTGCCTCACTAAATGGTTAATGTGTGGATACACAGTGCACCTGAGTGATGACCTAAAGAGTCTATATAACAGAAAACATGAATCAATTAGTAATACTTAGTGTGATGTCAAGGGATAAGCAAATTATAAGTCAAAACTGACAGGTCAGGTACTGCTAGTATAGAATTAATGTATGTACTATATCCAAAGCAAATATAACTAAACAGAAAACAGGAACATGTCATTATATAATTGTTAAATATCAATTTGTGCATTATATACACTAAGTATTGTATCTTAAATGGATGATCTATTGACGTATCTAACAAATATCTATCTGCAATGTATAAGCAGGATGGTACCTGATGCTATAAACCAGAGATGGCTAAATTCTTAGCACAAAGGGGCCGTAGATCAATATTTTAGAAGCTTTATGGGCTGCATATAAATGTATGCTCATTAAACAAATAAAAGATTTTCTTTAAAATATACAGTAGCACTGGGCCGGTTTAGGTGAGGTTGCAGGGTATCCTCTGTCTGCAGTTCTTCCCTGCAGAGGGCTCATTTGAGTCCCACAAAAACTATGGCACGCATTTTAGTTCTGCTTTACTTGAAGGGCCACAAACACTAATGTCAAGGGCCACATAATGCTCTCAGGTGGTAAGTTGGCCATCTGTTATAAACTATAACATCATATAGACAGGGCTAACTGCTTTGTATGTATACAACTATGTAATATTAGCCACAATAAAGGTAAAATAAACCTATAAACTATTTGCTATGCAACACATGTCTACTAGAGTTCCCTTCTATATCTACCAAAATAATTGGTTTACCTATTTTTTGCATTTTGTGCTACCTGGCAAGCTGCCAGACACCTTTCTTAAAGGGACATTAAACACTAAATAAATGCTAGAAAAAAATTGAGAAATCTGTGAACAACATGTATTTGTTTGTAACTTTTCATTAGTTGTTTAAATATAGACAAAATAGGTGTAAATTTTAGTGTCTATAAAACAATGGGAGCTGCAATGATGTTACGTTCTCTGCTGTGGCCAATTAGGGACAGTTATAAATAGGTCACTAGAGTGTGCAGCCAATGGCTGTGTGTAATATAACAGTGTTCTGCACTTCCACTTCTAACAGGAACTGAAAAGCTCACAATTTTAGAATGGAACTACAGGAAAAGGGCGCAAATTAAATAATGAAATTATTTTGTAGAGGTTTTTTATATGTACAATTTATCATTTTATATCAGATGCCCCCCTGCAGACACACAAGAAGTACACATTAATTGCAAATACCTTTTAGGTTAACTGCCCCTTTAATGTATATCATTTTGCATGTTAGGGTCAATTAATTAGTTTGTTTAGTTTCAAAAGGTTCCTGTCCAAATAATATGTGGGCTAAAATGGACGGACAATGGAAAAACAAAATATTTATTTAATGTGTTGTAAGGCTGAGATTAGATTTTTTTTATGGGATTATTCCATAAATAAATAAAATGATTATTTACAGATCCTGACTGAGTTTACAAAGAATTGACATTGGGATTAATTTATAGCAAGCTTCATTTTACCTCAGGTCTCTTACGTTACCAAGGAACCTGTCCCAAGAGGGCTTCAAAGTCAAAAACATAACGTATCAAACATACAAACAGTTTATTTCCTTGTTACACGTCACTTTGGTAAATATATGTTGCTTTACCCACAATTCCCCACCTGTTTCACACAACTACTGAAATTCTAGTTTGTCTCAATTTAAAAAATAAATAAAAAATGAATGGCTAAAATCTGGTAAAACAGGAGAAATTCACCTGTTGTTGTTGGTTTGCGTGTCCCCCTAGGCTAAGACTAATTCAGTGTGTATTTATGACAAAATAAACTTGTTTTTGTTGGGCTAAATCCCCAGTTGATAATATGCTGTGATATGGATAATTTCATTTAGGGATTACTTATGGGTAACTGTGATACTTGTTATGCTCAAATAAAAGGTATTGCATAACAAAACAGACCATAGCAATAAAATTAGATGGAGCAAAATACTGTTGTAGTAAAATATCTGTATTTTATATTTGAAAATTCTATAATCTATATGAAAGGGCAATATTTAAAGGGACAGTGTACTGTATAATTGTTTTTTTCTCAATCACTTGTTATACCAGCTGCAGAGTATAAAATGTATGATAATTTGCTTCTTTAGGGTTATTTTTGAATATGAAATAGCTGATTTGTTTGTTGAAACCACAACACGTTAAAATTGATTGAGCTTAAAGGGAAATCATATCGTCTTATTAAATAACTTCCTGTACACACATATGCATATCTCTGTCAGTATACTAAAATCAAATACTTTAAAATGTAAAAACAAATTTTTAAAACAATTTAAATTGACATTTTATTACTTGTCTCTCCTAACCCCCACTGGGAGTGTAATTTCTTCTGCTGGCCATGTTTACAAAGCTTTTCTATAGCCTATACTTACAAATAGAAATTTTCAGTATAGGTGGGTATACCACAGGCTTAATTAACTATTTCAAAAGCTGATATAAAGATAAATTAGTTATTTTAAACAATTTAATACATTCCAGCAGGTAAATTTATATGTGGGAACAAATTAAAGGGGAGAACAATTCGAGTACAAGGCCCCTTTAACCCCTTAATGCCCTTAGGACGTTCTATGCCGTGCTAACTGAACTGGGCTTTAAAGGGACATTATACACTAGATTTTTCTTTGCATAAATGTTTTGTAGATGATCAATTTATACAGCCCGTACAACTTTTTTTAAAAATAAAAAAGTATAGTTTTGCTTATTTTATAATAACATTGCGCTGATTTTCAGACTACTAACCAAGCCCCAAAGTTTTAGGAGAAAACTGATGTATACCTACTCTAGCTTGCTCCTGTTTGTGTTAAGGGTCTTTTCATATGCAGAGTAAGTGGGGAGGGGGGAGTGACTGTTTTTCAGTGGGTGTTTCAGTAACCTTTTAAACAGAGCTAAACTGGGAGCTTCTAAGTACGTTTTTAAACGGTTTAAAACTGGATTTTTAGATCAGTATCTGTGCATATTATTCTTTATAGTAGTGTATATTACATGCACTTTTATGCAAATTAGTGTATGCTGTCCCTTTAATCCCCTTAGGACGGCATAGAACGTCCTAGCATTTTGGCTATACTAAAACCAAAGGTGCTTCCCGAATGGGATCGCGGGCTGGAGGGCGTGCATATCGTCATAGGCACTCCCCCCAGACACAATCCCAACATTGAAATCAAGCGATCACATGAACGATTGCGCGATTTAACCCTTTCGTGTCAGGGCTAAAGTGCCTACATCGGAACAACTGTTACGATGTAGACAAATTGAAACCACACGATCGCGAGATTTCAATTATTGGATCACGTCTGGGGGGCATCCCTACAACCCTAGGAACACGATCAAGTCCTGACAGCACAGAAGGCTTCAGGACAGCCGTTAGCTATGACGTTCTATTTCGTCATAACGGCTTTAAAACCCAGTCTAATTATGACGGAATAGAACGGCATAACGGCTTTAAAAGGTTACATTTTTAACTTATTTGTTTACATTAGCAGGAAGTACTAATCAGCCAGTTTTTATTAGTATGAAGTACCTGCTAGCCAATGAGTATTAGTAGAACGTACACAACTGATAAAAAGAAACAACATATTTAAATGCTCTATCAAATGGATGAGAGAAAGATACATGCATACAGCTGATGTTCTACAGAAGATAAACAGTTTGTAATCTCTAGCACCCTCGGAAATTCAGTTGTCTTATATTATCCTGACCTGAGAGATGTCTGAGACAAGCTATTTGTTTCATACTAAGGAATGAGCAGAGTCAGGGCTACATATCTATCAATCCAAGACAGATTGTGTCCGGGAACATTCAAACCCCTACCAGACCCCACCCAAGCTGCAAGCCACTCCCATATAATGCCCTGGTCACCCAATCACAATCTGCTCCAACTCCAGGAGCAGGCTTGTGACCTTAGCACTATAAGTATACTATTGGTACAAACACTGATGCTATAAAGTGCTTAAGTCACATGCACGCTCCTGGGCCTGATGCTCTTATGGAAATGTGCTATATTTCAACAAAGGTGCATTTATGTAAACTGGACAGTTGTTGCTCTATTTAATTCATGAAAGTTTAATTTTTACTTTCAATTCCATTTTATATATTTTATTAATCCTTTTCCCTCTCCTTTCTGGGCCACTGAGTGCTATTCCTTTTGCAGTAAAACGGTTCTATTGATGCAGAAACATGTTATACCTTCATTTATAACAATGATAGGTTTCTTTTCTTGATGTAGTTGTCTAAGTCCCCTGCAGTCTCTAGAATGACAAATCTATGCTATCCCACAAGAGACTTGTACTTTGACACACTCACTTTTCCCCAGTTTATGTTACAGTAAATATTTTTTGCTTTGTTCTCATAGTACCCTTTGTTGAAGAGTAAAGCTAGGTAGTCTGACAGAATTCAGGAGTGTGCATGTGTCTTTAGCAATCAATAGCAGCGGTGTTTTCCATTATGTATAACATTGCTATAAACATTGTTGCAAACACTGCTGCCAGATGGCTAAAGACATGTGCACGCTCCTGAGGTCACCTAGGATAACTTTTTAGCTAAGGATACCAAGTACTAAGCTAAATTGATCATATAAGCAAATTAGACATTTTAAAAAGACATGCACTGTCCAAGTTAAGTTGTTAATTTTTATTTTAAAGTTAGCAGCCAGGAGATGCAACTGTGTCTTAAGGTTTGATTGCTCATTGGCTGAGAAGCAGGTCTCCCCCCTGCTTTATTGGCTTGTCAGGGCTTGAGCACTGAAATTAAAAACCCCTGGCCTAAACCAAAACACACCCCTGCGTAAAGCAGGGGGAGCAAAATTCTCTTTCTAAAGTAAATATACTGGCAACGTTACTGATTATCTGAAAGCTGGGTTTACCATAGAACATTGTTTTCAATCCTGTCCTCAGACCTCCCTAACAGGCCATATTTTAAGGATATCTGAACTAGAGCGCAGTTGAAATAATCAGCTGATTAGTAAATGTGTTTTTTACCTGCTATCATGCAAGGTAATCCTGAAAACCTGGTCTGTTGGGGCGGCCTAAGGGCAGGTTTTAAAACCAGTGCCATAAAACCTTCTTAGAAGACCAGTCAACATTGTAGATTTGTATAATTAACAAATGCATAATAAGAAGACAATACAATAGCACTTAGTCTGAACTTCAAATGAGTAGTAGATTTTTGTTAAATAAATTGCAAAGTTATGTCTATTTCCACTCTCCCTGTATTATGTGACAGCCATCAGCCAATCACAAATGCATATACGTATATGCTGTGAATTCTTGCACATGCTCAGTAGGAGTTGGTGACTCAAAAAGTGTAAATATAAAAAGACTATGCACATTTTGTTAATGGAAGTAAATTGGAAAGTTGTTTAAAATTGCATGCTGTATCTGAATCAGGAAGTTTCATTTTGACTTGAGTGGCTCTGACATCACACAAATAATAGGATTTCTCTTGTGCAGGATTGCAACATCTAGAAATCTCTGCAGAGAGGACGTCACAAGGTAATCCGCAGCAAGCAGTAAAACAGAAAAGGGATTATTTATTTACATAACTATTAAAGGAACATTCAGATATTTATATATATACATAATATATCAGTATTCACATGTTGATTTGGAAAAGATCTGCATATAAAATAAAGGTTTTACAAACATTGCAAAAATTGTTACAATAATATGCATTGCTTTGCAGACCAGCTACATACCCTTTAAAAGAGTCTTGAATTCTGTTTGGTTAGATATGAAACAGGTGGTGCAACTGATTGTTCACTGGCTGAAAAACAGGTCTCCCACCCTTTATTCATGGACAGCGATTTCCCTCATAATAATAATATTTATTTCATCTCAGTATAGGAATATCCTTTTTATTTTCAGTACAACAACAAAAAAATTAAAGGGAAAGTAAACACATTGACATTTTTATTTAAAATGTTTAGCTATGCATAATGAAACAACTTTGTAATATTATTTCATTATTTATCTCCCCTTTCATTTAAATTAGCTCTTAATATTGAATAATTTATAGTTCTCAGAACTTAAAATGCACCCTGCATAATTCTCAATACTAACCCTGCTACATATCCCAAACTGACTATCAGATAGCAGCTGCAAAACAATGCAATTGTATGTAATATGTACGGTTCTCCTGATTGGCTCAATGGTTGTATCTTCTTTAGGAATTTCAACTACTGCACCCAGACATTGTCTACCTTTTGTTGTCTGCAGGCTAAAGCCCAGATTGGCTCTTCCAAATAAGCAAATTATGGGTGGAGTTTGACTTCAGAAAAGCAATTGCAGTAAAATGGTGTTAATGTATTTTAAAACTGTTAATAATTGGCTGCTATGTTATTCCATAGCAACAGAAGTGTCTTGTAATTACAAGGTGTTTACTGTTCCTTTAATTGTGTCTCACTTTAATACATTTTGTCTCCTGGACAAAGTGGGGTTAATCAATCTCATAACAATTAAAAGTATCATGTGATTTATTTGAGGGGGATGTATATTTGTCCCTCTGAGTGATCTTACTTGCTGATCAGTGATCTACATCATAACTGTGAGACATTTAAACAATAATCTTACAAATAGCTGATATCATTACTAGTGTTGTGTTTTATTACTGTGCTCTTATGGTTATTTAGTTCTGAACAACTTTCCTACAAAATGTTTAGTCTTATTTTGTTCTTAGTGTGATAGTGTAACCACAACTCTATATACAACAACTAAATCCATATATATCAATCTATAATAAATCCCATTCACTTATTTTTAAACATAAAAAAGCTAAGTGCACTAATGCGTTTGGAAGCTGCAGTTGAAGATAAGTGGTATATTTAGATTTCATGCTGACGTGCCCTATGCACTGGGAAATATGCTACCCCATAAACCAAACAAGTATCTAGTCCTCATTTTCAGGATTACTTTGTGTGAGAGCAATTTATAACCATGGTTATTAATCAGCTGGTTTTTGGCACATCTGCTCGAGTTCAGATATCCTACAAATGTTGGCCTGTTAGTGTTCCCCGGGGATTGGAGTTTAAAACCCCTGACATAAACGAAAACAGGCACCTGTATTAAACAGGTGGAGCAAAATTGTCTCTCAAATTAGCAGTTACTGATTATCTAAATGCTGGTCTGACCATAGAAACTTTTTAACTGAGTTAAACAACATCACACAAAAGATTATTATTATTATTGCACTATTGCTTGCATTTAACTATGTATTTAACCCCTAAAGATAAATTAGACACATAAAGTCAGCTATAATGTAGTAATGCACTACTGGGAGCTAGCCGATCACATCTGGTAAACCAATGTAAATAGGCATATGCGTGTATTAGTCACAATTGCCTGCTCTTAGTAGTACATCACTGATCCTGAGCATAGCTAGGTATGATTTTCAACAAAGGATACAAAGATTGTAAATTTGATAACAGAATTGAATTGAGAAGTTGTCTTTATTTGACAAGATGCTATTGGATGCACCATCTGCACTATATATGTCTATAGCAGTGAGCTCTAGTGCTGCTGCCAGACTGAATTTGTTTGGGTTTCATATTTCTTTAACCTTTTAACGCAGTTACAACATTGTATTCCGTCAGAATTTTGCTGGGCTTTAGCGCCGAAGGACGGAATATAACGTCCTAACCGCTTGGCTTTCATGAAGCCACTGGCACTTACCTGATGGGATCGCGGTCTGGAGGGCGTGCCTAGCATCATAGGGACGCCCCCCTGACACAATCCCATCATTTAAATCTTGTGATCACGTGCACGATCGCGAGATTTCAATTTGTTTACATTGGAACAGTTGTTCCGATGTAGACACATTAACCCCGACACAAAAGGGTTAATCAATGTAAATCAGAGTATAGTCTATGCATGCATGTGTTTCTCCTGTGAGAATAATGTGTTTTGTGTATTTTGACACAGTCTCATCACCTTTCAGTTTGCAAGATAAAACTGCACTGGCAGAAATGTTTCAAGAATATTTCCGACCTGATAGGGAACATTCAGCTACAGCTACGGAGTGGGGACCCCTGTTCAGCCCAATAGCAGAAGGTTAAATGGACACTGAACCCAATTTTTTTTTCTTTTTTTATTCAGATAGAGCATGCAATTTTAAGCAACTTTCTAATTTACTCCTACTATCAAATTGTCTTTATTCTCTTGGTATCTTTATTTGAAAAGCAAGAATGTAAGTTTAGATGCCGACCAATTTTTGGTGAACAACCGGAGTTGTCCTTGCTGATTGGAAAACACCAATAAACAAGTGCTGTCCATGGCGCTGAAACAACAATTGGCTTGCTCCTTAGCTTAGATGCCTTCTTTTTCAAATCAAGATAGCAAGAGAACGAAGAAAAATTGATAATAGGAGTAAATTAGAAATTTGCTTAAAATTTGCATGCTCTATCTGAGTCGCAAAAGAAAAAAATTGGGTTCAGTGTCCCTTTAAACTAATTTTATAATAGGGAAAACAATATGCTTTGATTTTTGTATTATAAGTACGAATTTCACTTTTGCATGTGCAGCGTAGTTTTATTACTGTAATTTTACCTGAGCGCATTCGCTTTTTTTCCAGCATTGTTTCAATATGAATCTTATTTTTTCCATAAAATACGTTTTTTTTGCAGAACAATTCAGTTAATTAATTTGTGTTTCAAGCAATTTTTAAATTATGTTTATTTGTGAGTTCTATGGTAATGTATTCAACTTAAATGCAGGGATCACCACTTTGTTAGACATATTATTCTCAAGCCTTTAGAGAATTCCACTATGGTCATCATTTTACTGGTAAGATTGCCAGGTGTCCAGTATTAAACTGGGCTGTCCAGTATTTTAATAGGCTTTCCAGTAAAATCTATACAAAAATACTCAACACTTGTTTTTCAAGTTCCCTGAGTGGCAGCTAAATATTAAAGGCCTCCTATGCCTCTATGCTAAACAAATATGGGGCAGACAGAAGTGACTCTGTGTGTTGCTGGCAGAGAAGCGGAGTTAAACACTGCTCCATGTGTTTTATATTGATCCACTAGGGTAAAATGTGTGCTATGTGTTTTATACTGGGGATGTAAAAACATTGCTTTGTGTGTGGTTCAAATCACTGCTGCAGGGCCACCATGAGGGGGTGACAGGGGTGACTACAGTCAGGGGCCTAGCCGAGCTTGTGACTAACATAGCACTCATAACTGTATTCTTCAAAGGGGAGGTGAGCACTGAGCAGCACTCAATGCTGTAAAAAAATAAAAAGCCTGGTTATCATTTCTTTAAAAAAACAAGGGGTGCTTCAGACCCCAGGCCCGGCTGCAGTATAATGTCACTTGCACCACCCACCTGCCTGTTCCCAAAGATGCACTGTAGCACCAAACTGGCAGTCTCTGACTATCACTCAGACCACCCCAGGAACACATTTTGATTGGTTAGGGGGCGGGAAGAAAGGGTGGGGGATTGAGTGCGCGGGAACTTCCTGGCCCTCTGCTAAAAGGCACATGCAGGAGCTAATAGCCACACTGTCTGGAGGAACGCATGACAGAGACTGACTGACTGATGAGAATCTGGATTCTTGTGGAAAGAAAGAAGTAAAAGGAGGCACACAAGGTACTGGGAGGGGGTGAGTAGGAGCAATAGTACTACATTAGCCTGGGCCCTGGGTCTAGGGTTGCCACCTCGGCCATGTTTTCCTGAACACTTATGAGTTACACATGCTGCAGGGTATGCAGGGAGGAACATGTATTGTGTATCTGGACAGCACTATTCATATTCCTCCCTGCACACCCTGCAGCATGTGTAACATATACGTGTTCTGTATTTTAAGGGACAGGTGGCAACCCTACCTGGGTCATACAAAACTCCTGGCAGTGTGCATGTTGCCCAATTGTGTGTGCACCAACATGGCTGCTGTTATAGTAAGCATTCTTTAACCAAGCAGTACTTAGCAATTAGGTAGCATGAGTTGCATCAATTGTAAGTAATGTGAATGTGATCAATTGATATTATTTATTGCTTTCAAAAATGTTTGCCGGACAATTTCTAGTAAAGAGCAGTTATTAACCCTGATAAAATATTGTTTGAATTTAATTTTTATTGGCTAAAGCTGTTGATATTGAAATTATTAAGAAGTGTATGTTTGTGAGCGGCTGATTTATAGAAATAAATTACTCATTGGTTGGTAAGGACAACTCCCATAATTATATTTGGGGGCAGACGGGCAGGAGCAGTTCTCCTAATATTTTTAAGAGCAAGGCTATGCATTTTTATACCTCAAAAACTGTAATGCATTTAAAAAAAAAAAATTTTTAAAGGGACAATGAAAAAAACATTAAGGGGATAAGCATAAGATACTTTTCACTTATATGAAACTGACATTCCTGTATAAAGTATTCTGGTGCCATTTAGCCCCAGTAAGGCTGCAGTAAACTTGCTGGGAAGAAAAAAAAAGTTGCTGGTCTTTTCCCCCTATTGCCAGATCAGTAAGTAGGAATGCCAGTCTCAGAGTATTCTAAAAATCTCATAAGTGTGGATGGAGCCAGGTAGCTCCTAGAATGTTATTACTCGCTCTAACTGTTTTGGTTATTCTCCATATATCTATATACAAATACCACTGTCTGACTCTTAAAGGGACATGAAACCCAATTTTTTTTTTTTTATTTCATGATTCAGAAAGAGCATGTATTTTTAAACAACTTTCCAATTTACTTCTATTATCTAATTTGCTTCATTCTCCTGATATAATTTGTTGAAAAGCATATCTAAATAGGCTAAGTAGCTCCTGATTGGTGCTTGCACGTAGATGCCTCGTGTGATTGGCTCATTCATGTCCATTTGTTTTCTTCAACAAAGGATATCTGAAGAATGAAGCAAATTAAATAATAGAAGTAAATTGGAATGTTTTTTAAAATTGTATTCTCTATCTGAATCATGAAAGAAAATTTTTAAGTTTCATGTCCCTTTAAATATTCTTACTGGCTTCTAAATTCTAAACAGATTTGCTGACCCGTGATTTAAGCATACATATGATTAGTTTGCATTGCAATATCCCTTTGGCACACACAGTACTATTACTCTTACAAGGGACTTGGGTAAGGATGTTAATTATTGTTTTAAATAATTTATTACAATAATAACTAACAACCTTTACCTAAGTCCCTTGTAAGCATAGTACTTTTATTTAAAGTGAATGTCAATTTTCCTGTTTACGAATCCTCCAAATGCTTTATTTTATACATATTAGTTGAACTGCAACTTTATTTTTTTTTAGAAAAATAACCGATTAATTATATATTTATCTTACTAATTTGATTCCGTTACGAACACAAACTCCTCCCAGCCATTACTTCCTCCTTCTCCCTGGTGTGATGTATAGAGCAGTCCCACCCGCTCTATATGTAGCTCTGAAGCGCACTCCCGCGATTAAATGGCGGTAAAAATGAATTCAGTATAAGGTATTAGAAATCCTAACTAAGCATTTATATAAGAATCGATGAATGAAACTTAGCCTTATTTTGTGCAATCTTTAAATTTCCGTTCAGCAGTTATCTTGACTTTACATTCACTTTAATATATTTAATTTTAAGCTATTTCCTATGCTCCATTGGTGATTTTTCATGCATATACTACATAGTACATACTATACTTTTTAAAAATAAATAAATAAAGCAATGCTGCACTGTCCCCTTGAAGCATTTGTAATATAATTCATTTTTCTGGCATTTCTCACAGTCATTGTCTGTCACACATTATATGATGTATCGTATATTGTGAATTGTGTAATAATCTGATATACAGGAGATAACTGCCATGCTGGATGTGTTTTATCACTAACATGGTGGCAATATCAAGATAGAGGGGGGCTGACTGGCTCAGTCAGGGCCCCCAAAATTTCTAGTGCCAGCCCTGCACTGCTGTGTATGTGTGTTACTGGCTGTCAAGGGTAAAATCATTTTTTGTGTAACTAAGCCTTGAAATATAATCAAGGCTTAGTTGTGAAAAATGTACATGTGGTCAAGGGTTAGGCCTAAGGTAGAACTTCAGGGTGGACCATGGTGTAACCCCCACCAACCACCTGTACTTAGTCACCTGCAGGTCGCCCAGTATTTTTAAGGAGGGCGTGTAGCAAACCTGGTACTGGCGAGATTTCTTATAGAATCTTGCAAACCCAAAGACCTTTAATCGGGTCCTAAGGGCTCATGCATTCGCATTTACTTTCAACTTGTAATATGGGCGGAATTTAACTTGTATGCAAACGGCCTAAAAAAAAAAACAATATTGCTCGCAACGATCTTAATCTAGCCTTGAATGGGGTAAGATTATGTCAGAATATCCAAATCACTTGTTACCCTAAAAAAAACACATGCGTACGATAATAGAAGCGATTTAATATACTATACACTGTAAGCAGAGTAAGCTGATTTGTATTGGCTGCATTAATTAATGTTTAAAGTATGCCCCCTGCTAACTTTGCTCTCCCCTGAGAAGGTTCCCTGTCCAGCAAGTCCCGTTACTATGGGAGAACAGCTTGCAACTTGCCAGGAAAGCCCCTTTTATAGCCTGAGGGCAGACCCTGCGAGTGTGGTGTTTTGCATTTTATTTGGCCTAAGAGAGAAATCAAGTATGAGTAGTTTTTAATTGAAAGATATAACATTTTATAGAAATTATTCCAACATCTACGTTGTTGAACCTGTTTGCAATAGTGTCCTTTTTAAGCGTACCTGCTGAGGTTACAATGGCTGATTCACATATTGCCTTCTGCTATAAACAAATCCCTCCTGAATGAAGCTTGCAGCTTCTAATCTAATGGTTTAATGTTGCCATTGTCAGTGCAGGCAGGCTGCCAAATTACAGATAATACCATTTATATAGCCACGTATTCAGTCTTATGTCTGCCAAGGTATTATCGCTTCTTAAAGTGATACATTTGCTAAACTGTTTCAATTAGATCAGACCAACTATTTTTCATTAGGACATTTTACTTTTAAATTTATTTTACTTTGTAACAATGCAAAGGTTTAAACACACGATTAAGGTGACATGTCTGGGTGCAGTAGTTGAAATTCCTAAAGAAGATACAACCATTGAGCCAATCAGGAGAACCGGCGTACATATTACATACAAATTCTCCAATTACCTTCACCCAGGAAGGCAATGCTCGCATTATGAATTATGTTGACACCCTTTTCATGGTTTTGGCACAAAGTAAAAAATCTTAATGTTTTTTTAAAAATACTTTTAAATGATATTTTACCCCACAATGTTCCTTTAAAAATCATGATATGCTCAAAGGGGTGTGCTCAAAAGACTGCAAAACACAATGCTTGTAAACATAAGCATCTAAATTCCCAAATTACGTTAGTATTGCAGATTATTGGTATAAATACCAGTTGTTTATTTCATTACCAATATGAGGGTTAGTATTTTATGAGAACAATTCTGAAGGATTTTGTTTTGTTGCCTCAATTCTAATATCAAAATATGCAATGGTCACGCTAATGATTTGCGCAGAAATAATGGTAATAAGATGCACTATATAGCCAAAAGTAAGTGGGCACCTATACTAATTTTTAAATTCAGGTGTTTCTGCCGCACCCATTGTTAACGGGTGCATAACATCTTGCACATAGCCTTGAAATCTCCATAGACAAACATTGGCAGTACAGTGGGCTGTACTGAAAAGAGCAGTGGTTTTACATGTGGCACTTATAGGATGCTACCTCTACCACAAATCAGTTCATACAATATCTGTCCTATTAGATCTGCTCCGGGTCAAATGTAAGTTCTATTATTGTGAAGTCGAAGCATCTAGGAGCAACAACAGCACAGCCACTAAGTGGAGCTGCTGAGTTCTGAGGCGCATAAGCATAGCCTAACATTTGTTGTATCACTCATAAAAGAGGAAGCCTCTGGAAGCAAAATCAGTGCTTCAGTAGCTTCATTACGTGGGCTTTCATGGCAGCCCAGGTGTACACAAGCTTCACACCAACATGCCCTATGACAAGCATTGGTTGGAAAGGTGTAAAGCACACCGCTACTCAACTCAGAAGTGATGGTGAGGAATTACTCTTCACTATTTGGGTGATGATGAATCACTCTTCAATATCTGACAGTTTGATTGAAAAATCTGTGTGCAGTGGCTGCCAGGAGAATGTTCCTACTGGAATACATAGTGCCTTATGTAAAGTTTGGTGGAGGAGGATTAATGGTCTGGGCTAGGACCTTTAGTTCCAGTGAAGGGTCATCTTAATGCTAGAGGATACAAAAAAACATTTTAGACAGTTGGGTGTTTCCATCTTTGTGAAACAGTTTGGGGAAGAACCTTTCCTGTTCTAGCATGACTGTGTCCAAAGGGAGATCCAAGAAGACAAGGTATGATGAATTTAGGAGGAAGTCAAATGGCCTGCACAGAGCCCTGACCCAAACCCCATTTAACACCTTTGGAATGAATTGGAACACTGAATGCAAGCCAGAACTTCTTGTCCAACATCGGTGCCTGACCTCACAAATGCTCTTTTGACTGAATGGGAACAACTTCCCACAGACACACTCCAAAATCTTGTGGAAACCTTCTGGCAAAAGTAGCAGCTGCTATAGCTGGAAAAGGGGCCAACTACATATTAATGCCCATGGTTTTGGAATGGGATATCGAACAAGCTCATATAGGTGTGATGGTCAGGTGTCCATATATTTTTTGCCATAAAATGTAAATTGTTTCATCAGTCAGGGAATTTCATACATGGACTGTAGCTTGGGTATAAATTAATGGGGTGAAAGACAACAGTCCACAAAAATACTGCACAACTTTTAGATAGGGTTGCCAACTGTTATCCACAAATACTGGGCAAATAGTGTGGTTACACTATGCCCGCTCCTTAAAGCTCTACCTTAGGCTCCACCTTTGAGCTCATTCTTATATTAATATATCCCTTACAAATTAGCAAAGAATGTATCCTTTTGGCTGCCAGTAACACATAAAGAAATAATTTTACCTCTTTGCCCATAATTCACAGAGAACAGTGATTTGACCCTCCTTTTAGTACCAGTAGTATACACAGAGCAGAAATGTTACCCCAGTGGTTATATATTACACACAAGAGTGTTGTTTTAACATCGCAATTAATGTCAGTAACGGCTAAGTGAGCGTTGTTTTTTTTACCCTCCTTTGCAGTATTTAGTGCGTGTGCAATGTCACTTCTTTTTGGGCAATATTTATAATGCATTTGAGACAGTGTTTTTGTATAATTTTACTGTACAACCTGCTTAAAAACCAAGTCAGACCTGGTGAGTTTTAAATAGTCAGCCCCTATGTGTTGAACTACTGGGACTTAGCTGAACATATCAGGTGAGCCAATAACAAAGGCATATGCTACCATCCAATCAGCAGCTAGCTCTCAGTAGTACATTGCTGCTCCTGAGTCATATCAGGTGAGCCAATAACAAAGGCATATGCAATCACCAATCAGCAGCTAGCTCTCAGTAGTACATTGCTGCTCCTGAGTCTACCGAGGCCTGGTGTTTAACAAAGGATACCAAGGGAATTAAGTACTTTTAAAATAAAATAAGTAAATTGAAAGGTCTCTTAAAACTGCATGCTCTATGGCAAACATGAAAGTTACATTTTTATTGTTATGTCCCTTTAATACATTGCCAATGGTTATTCTCAACTCCTCATTAAAGGGACACTCAAGTCAAAATAAACTTTTATGATTCAGATAGAGCAGCAGTTTTATGACACTTTCAAATTTACTTCCATCATGACATTTTTCATAGTCTTTTTATATTCACACTTTCTGGGGCACAAGATCCTACTGAGCATGTGCACAAGCTGACAGGGTATACATTAGGGTTGCCACCTGTCCCTTAAAATACAGAACACTTATAAGTTACACATGCTGCAGGGTGTGCAGGGAGGAATATGAATAGTGTTGTCCAGAAACACAATACATGTTCCTCCCTGCACACCCTGCAGCATGTGTAACTCATAAGTGTCCAGGAAAACATGGCTGAGGTGGCAACCCTAGTATACATATACCAGTCTGTGATTGCCTGATGTCTGTCACATGATACAGGGGGCCGGAAAATTTAGTAAAATTGTATCATTTCCTATACATATTTGCAGATTTTTGTTCAAATATTAAACTGTTAGCACTGCGGAACCTGTTGGCGCTCTACAAATACCTGATAATAATAACTGTACATAAATATTAAAAATGTAGCCACTTAAATTCATTTAAAATGAACACAAAGATTGATTTTATAAACATTTAATTAGGTTAAGGAATGAAAAAGTACGCTCATGCAGGTTTGTTTCCTGATGAACGTGTGGTGTGCACTCTGATTGGTCATAATGCCCATTGATCGAATGTACAGCGGCATTATAGTGAGACAATGATATGCTCTCATTTGTTAGAGCATGTCATTTTACACGATTGACCCTGCAAATTTATGTAACCTCAAATGGGTTAAACACATAGGTACAGTACCACATGTGAGCTGCAGATACCTGCTGGTTCGGACCACAAGCTGCCACTCAGTAGCGCTGTAGCTGTACATCTAGCACCTCTGATTGACTCTGCAGCCGTTCTCTGTGACTCTTAAGTGGTATTTTACATATGTGTTTAACCCATTTGCCGGGGCTAAACACTTAGAACTGCAGGGTAACTAGTGATAAAATTATATGTTCTAACAAATGAGAACATGTAATTTTTGTTTCTATAAAGGCTCTTTAATATAATGTTCATAATATTAGTGTTTACAGTCCGTTATGCAGCTGTCTTGCACAGGCTTTGATCCCTAAATATGTTTGTTTACAGACATAACCATAATAAGTGCCCAGGCAGCAGCTGGGAACATGCAAAGAATTATTAGCCATTTACCTACTCATTTTTCTCTAGATGGATTTGAATACTGTCAAAACAGCACATTCGTTACAGTGCACCTCATATTACATGTAGCCCAAGGTGTACTGCACAGCCTCATTTACATCTGAAGGTCTGTACCAGCATATTCTGTGTGTACACAATCTTTATTCATGAGCAGAATCATCTCTGAAATGGCACTCGTGCTTTATTATACACTAAGGTGTCTCAGCATGTGTGGTGAATGCAGCCACTGTGTAAACATCTGCCAGCTCAATGCTGCACCCTGATTAGGTAAACAGTGGCAGAGCGGAACCCTGGGGAATACAAGTGGCCACATTTTAAATGCAACTGAATAAAATGGGAATGCAGCTTTTAAACAGCATTATATTGATGTAAATGTTATGGACTAGACCAGTGGATCTCAGCAGTTTTAGGGGGACATATTGCTGTACATGCTGGGGCCCCATGTTTATTTTGGAAGCACCTGCCCATAATGGTGTAACACAATGATATAGTAACTTTTTTAATGATTTTTCACTGGCCTACACTTTCAGGATGGATCTCCTCACATTTCAGTAAGCGTTTAGCAAGACATATTATAAATTACCTACATCTCAGACCTTAAAAATATCAGTTATGCCAATAAAATATCATCAGGATAACAACTATCAGCCAAGTGCCCTGCTTTTTGCTGGATAGTCCCAGTTCAAGACAGCTCTCCCTCTCACTGCATTCCCTTCTCTGTAAATGTACTGGTTTAACAAAGTAAAGATGAGTCTGTCCAGCAACGCCCTCAGCATACCCCAACATGCCTAACCCTGCCCACAAGCACTGGTCTGTCAAGGCTCCACCCATGTATCAGCCTGTCTCCACCCCCCAGGATCCCTGTACAAGATACTATTAAGATTTTAATACCTGAATATACGAACTACGTGACGTCAAATTATTGTACATTTAATTCTAACAAATAATTTCTCAGAAATAAAAAAAGGATTTAAAACATGCGCTGTCACAATTCAGAGAAAATTCAGTCACATTTTACATACATTGAAAAATGAAAGTTTTAAGGGAAAGAATCCATTAATACCCCACTAATGATCAAATTACTATAGGAAAAATATATTCTATATTATATTATGTGTGAATTATACAACAATTTATGTGGAGGTGCTCCTGTCCGTAATATAAATATGTAAAAAGAAAAAGGAGAGAAGGTGGACAAAAAGGGAGCACTCAAAGAGGAATATACCATTAATAATACAAATGAGAGCAGGGAGAGGGAAACCCTAACAGGAAAATAAATAAAACATAACTTTTAATAGTAATTGATAATATAAGAGTGTAGATTATGTGCATTAATACTTAGATTAAAATCTGAGTTGTATATGAGTCGGCAACCACATTATGAGGCCCATTTATCAAGCTCCGTATTGAGCTTGTGGGCCCGTGTTTCTGGCGAGTCTTCAATCAGGGGAGAGCATTAATGCACACCCCTGTCTCAGCCTATCAAAAAAATCGGCTATGTGATTGGCTGTCTCTATTGTCAAGTAGTTGTATACTAACTAAGTGTCCAATCAATTAAGTGGAAGTGTTCATATGTGAACATAATTAGTATCGCAATGAGAAATGTAATTCTTAAAGAAATGGAAAATACTGATAAAGATTGTCCGTACAGAGATCGACAGTTCAAGTGAATATCACACATAGAATGCGATCGTAATTGGTGTTTTATCATTATATTTTATTTGTGTATGAAAAAAAGAGGGAGGGGGTCCTCATAGATACGACCATAGCACCCTATAATCATTAATTAGCCCAACGGTGTCAGACAATATTGTTTAGTATATAAAACCTCAATATATCAATGCAAGTCAGTTATACAGTCCTATATAATATAGCCAGTACAGAACAGATAAGTAAACCATTCATAAATCCCTCTTGATTGGTAAATCTAATGTAGGAATGAATAGCAATTTCCTGATCCACAAATGTGATGCTAGAAGCACCTAATAATGAAAATGAAGATATATCATTCGTGTGTAAACAAAGTGATCCCTCTAGGAACGTTCATGATTCAGAAAGAGCAGCAATTTTAAACATCATTCCAAATTACTTTTATCTATTTTGCCTTGATCTCTTTGTATCCTTTGTTTAAAAGCATACCTAGATAGGCTCAGAGGCAGCAGTGCCCTACTAGGAGCTAATAGCTGCACATTTACGACTCTTCCTCATTCGCTCACCTGATGTGTTCAGCTAGCTCCCAGTAGTGCATTACAGATCCTTCAACAACCGATAGCAAGAGAATAATGCAAATTTGATGACAGAAGTAGATTGTAAAGTTTAAATTGTCTGCCTCTTTAATTATATGGTATATTGGAATGTGGTGCCATTTGCATTTACATAGAATTAACTTAAAAAAAACTATATCCTAAACATATATTGCTTTGATTAAATACTTGCTAAATTATTGTTGTAAAAGGGCATTTAAAGGGACATGAAACCCCAAAAAAGTTATTTCATGATTTAGGTAGAACAGACAATTTTAAACAATTTTCCAGTTTACTTCTATTATCAAATGTGTTTCATTCTCTTGGTATCATTTGTTGAAGGAGCAGCAATGCACTACTGGTTTCTAACTTAACACATGGGTGAGCCAATGACAATCGGTATATATATGCAGCCACCAATCAGCAGCTAAAACCTAGGTTCTTTGCTGCTCCTAAGCTTACCTAGATAAACCTTTCAACAAACGATAACAAGAGAAGCAAATTAAATTATAGAAGTAAATTGGGAAAAAAAAATTATAATGGTATGTTCTGTCTAAATCATGAATGTCTAACTTTGATTTTACTGTCCTTTTTAAGTCTCTCTTTTTTTGTGTGTGTGTAAAATTGTGCTTGTTAAGGCTCCCTAGTGATGCCCAAAAGCAAATTCCATAATCTGCAGATATAATCAATGGTTTAGATCACTGATTTTCCAACCTGTAGTCAGACCTCCCTAACAGGACAGATTTTGAGGATATCTGAACTGGAGCACAGGTGAAATAATCAGCTAATTAGTAAACATTGTTATTTTACCTGCGCCATGGTAATCCTAAAATCTGGCCTGTTAGGGAGGTCTGAGAACAGGTTTGTACAGTGGTTTAGGCAATTTGCAGCATTTACATTTTGCATTTTGGTCTCTCTAGCGAGACTTTTTTTGTAATATCCATTGAAATTCCAGCGTTAAACAAATATTACAGAAAGAACTCCTTTTTGGTAGTAAAGAGAAATATTTGAAGTACATAGCAAGTGTGTTTCATATACAAGAGGATGTAGTTTTGTTATAGGCTAAAGTGGGTTCTGTTTATTTCAAATACAGCTTTTATGTTCCTTCAACGTATGGGGAATTGAAAGGATTTGTTCCTTATTTTGATATCTGTATTTTGATATTTTATTTTTGGCTACAACTATTACACTTCTTTACTGTGGTGATTTTCAATATCATAATTTTATCTAAAAGTAAGATATTACCCTCCTTGTGTTATAGGTGCCAAATAATATAGGATTGATAGATGAACTCCCTGCATTAAATGTACTTTTGTTTGATTTAGGTAATAAAATTATAGAATTAATTGTATCAAACTTTCTCTTTCAGGTGAACTATCAACATGAGTACCCAGCCACTTGGTAACATCACTAGAAAGCCCGGATTACAGATATGGTCCATCGAGGTATGGATTCAAATGGATTATTCTTCACACTCCTGCCATGCAGCACCATATTTATTTAGATTGTATCCCACCCCAACAGCACTAAAAAATATTTTTCATTTTGTTAGCAAAATCTGTATTCTTTTATAGTACAGAGACACACCCCTTGAAACACATTTACATTTATCGTATCTCATGTGTTGTTGCCAGTTAAGGATAAATATAAGTGAACTAATGCATTGGTTTAGAAATCAATTAAGATCTGCCTTGCTGTAATCTTAGTTACCTGAAGTAATTTGAATGAAGATGTACAATATGTAAAATAATAAATAAATAAAGGAACAAACGAGAATAAAAATGAGAACATGACAGAAAATTGCCTTATTTAAAGGGACAGTCAACTCCAACATTTTTATTGTTTAAAAAGATAGATAATCCCTTTATTACTTATTTCACAGTTGAATAACTAACATGATTATATTAATATACTTTTTACCTCTGTGATTACCTTGTATCTAAGCATCTTCTGACAGCCCCCTGATCAAATGGCTATTTATTTATTATCTATGGACCTGCATTTTAGCCAATTAGTGCACAACTCCACGGGAGAGAGCACAATGTTATCTATATAGCCCACATAAACTAGCACTCCCCTGTTGTGAAAAGCAAATAAAAAAAGCATGTGATAAGAGGCTGTCTGTAGTGGCTCAGAAACAGGCAGAAATGTAAAGGTTTAAATGTTATAAAGTATATTAACCCCTTAACGACACGAGTCGTACAGGGTACGTCGCACACAACCTGGTCTTTAAAGACCAGCGACGTACCCTGCACGACCTAGGTGTTTAAAGCGGCTGGAAGCGTTCCTGATCGCTTCCAGCCGCTTTCAAGGTATTGACGTGATGCCTCGATATTGAGGCATCATGGCAATACCTTTTCTGGCACACCGATGCAGAGAGGGCCACTCTGTGGCCCTCTCTGCATCGGCCAGCGATGGTGCCGATCGTTGGTGGGTGGGAGCAGCTACAGGGAGGAGGGTGGGTGGCCCATCGCTGGGAATCTCGTTCGGATTAGTCCCGGTGCGTGCGGGCGCGTGCACGGGGGCGGGGCTGCGTGCGGGCGCATGTGTGTGCGCGCGCGCCCGATCATAACATAAACGGTCCGGTTGTGGTGGGAGCGGGTGATGGGGGTTTAATTTTTTATTTATAAAAGGGATCTGGGAGAGGGGGGTGGGGGGTATTGAGGGGGGGCCAGCTACACTACAGAAAAAAAAATATTAAAAAAAAATGCACTAAAGTTGTAAAAGTGGGTACTGGCAGACAGCTGCCAGTACCCAAAATGGCACCAAATAGTGAGAGGGGGGAGATTAGAGAGCTGTGTGGGGGGGGCTCAGGGAGGTTGGGTGCTATGGGGGGCTCCTACACAGCAGCATATGTAAATATGCTGGGAAAATTTTTTAAAAAATTAAAAGAGAGCTTTTATTTTAGTACTGGCAGACTTTCTGCCAGTACTTAAGATGGCGGGGACAATTTTGGGGTGAGGGAGGGAAGAGAACTGTTTGGGAGGGATCAGGGGGTGGGATGTGTCAGGTGGGAGGCTGATCTCTACACTAAAGCTAAAATTAACCCTGCAAGCTCCCTACAAGCTACCTAATTAACCCCTTCACTGCTAGACATAATACACGTGTGATGCGCAGCGGCATTTTGACGCCTTGTAATTACCAAAAAGAAACTCCAAAGCCATATATGTCAGCTATTTCTGAACAAAGGGGATCCCAGAGAAGCATTTACAACCATGTGTGCCATAATTGCACAAGCTGTTAGTAAATAATTTCAGTGAGAAACCTAAAATTGTGAAAAATTTTACGATTTTTTTTAATTTGATGGCATTTGGCGGTGAAATGGTGGCATGAAATATACCAAGATGGGCCTTGATCAATACTTGAGGTTGTCTACTACACTACACTAAAGCTAAAATTAACCCTAGAAGTTCCCTACATGCTCCCTAATTAACCCCTTCACTGCTGGGCATAATACACGTGTGGTGCACAGTGGTATTTAGCGGCCTTCTAATTACCAAAAAGCAACGCCAAAGCCATATATGTCTGTTATTTCTGAACAAAGGGGATCCCAGAGAAGCATTTACAACCATGTATGCCATAATTGCACAAGTTGTTTGTAAATAATTTCAGTGACAAACCTAAAGTTTGTGAAAAAATGTGTGAAAAAGTGAACAATTTTTCTTATTTGATCGCATTTGGCGGTAAAATGGTGGCTTGAAATACTGTATACCAAAATGGGCCTAGATCAATACTTTGGGATGTCTTCTAAAAAAAAATATATACACGTCAAGGGATATTCAAGAATTCCTGAAAGATATCAGTGTTCCAATATAACTAGCGCTAATTTTGAAAAAAAGTGGTTTGGAAATAGCCAAGTGCTACTTGTACTTATTGCCCTATAACTTGTAAAAAAAAGCAAAGATCATGTAAACATTGGGTATTTCTAAACTCAGGACAAAATTTAGAAACTATTTACCATGGGTGTTTTTTGGTGGTTGTAGATGTGTAACAGATTTTGGGGGCCAAAGTTAGAAAAAGTGTGTTTTTTTTTCCATTTTTTCCTCATATTTTATAAAATTTTTTATAGTAAATTATAAGATATGATGAAAATAATGGTATCTTTAGAAAGTCCATTTAATGGCGAGAAAAACGGTATATAATATGTGTGGGTACAATAAATGAGTAAGAAGAAAATTACAGCTAAACACAAACACCGCAGAAATGTAAAAATAGCCCTGGTCCTTAAGGGAAAGAAACTGAAAAATGGCCTTGGTCCTTAAGGGGTTAATATAACAATGTTAGTTGTGCAAAGCTGGGGAATGGGTAGTAAAGGTGTTATCTATCTTTTTAAACATAGAAACATAGATATTGACGGCAGATAAGAGCCATAGGCCCAGCAAGTCTGCCCAATATTGCCTAACAGTATAAACTTATCTAGTTCATAGGATAGCCTTATGCTTGTCCCATGCATTTTTAAAGCCCCCCACAGTGTTTGTCATTACTACCTCTTGAGGAAGTTTATTCCATAAATCAATCACTCTTTCTGTAAAGAAGTGCTTCCTCAAATTACTCCTGAATCTGCTACCCTTTAGCTTGAGCTCATGACCCCTTGTTCTTGAATTTTATTTTTTAGACCATGTACCATTTTTGTAGCCCTCTTTTGCACAGATTCAAGTTTGTTAATATCCTTCTGAAGATATGGTCTCCAGAACTGCACACAATACTCAAGATGAGGCCTAACTAATGATCTATAAAGTGGCATAAGAACCTTACTATTTCTGCTGCAAATACCTCTACCAATACATCCAAGCATTCTGCTAGCCTTACTCGTTGCATTACTACATTGTTTACTAAGTTTTAAATCATCTGAAATAATAATTCCCAAGTCCTGTTCCTCGTCTGTAACAGTCAGTAAAGTGTCATTGAGTCTGTAATTAACATTTGGATTTTTCTTCCCTAAATGCATTATTTTACACTTTGCTGTGTTAAACTTTAGATCCCAGTCGTTTGTCCAATCCTCCAATTGTTGTATATCACTTCTCATTTTGTCTACCCCCCCTGGAACATCCACTCTGTTAAAACAATAACAATTTTGGTGTTGACTGTCCCTTTAACATTTACAGTAAACATGATTAGCCAGATCTGGTCCTCAGTAACTTTTATGTCAACATTGTATCAACACTTTGTTTGTTTGTTTTTTCTTCTTCAGCACTTTGGGTTTGTTAAACTGACCTCTCTAGTTGTCAAGATGCAAGGTTTCTCTAGATTTCTCCCCAAAAAGCACCCACAATCCAAAACCCTAAATAAAAATCTGGCATTAGAAGTTATTATTATATCATTATTAATCATTTAAATTATAAGAAATATATAACCCCATATACAAAGTCATGACAATTTTATCATGGCTGTATTAAACTCCACGTGGAGGGGATATTATTCATTCATCGCTAGTACCAACCACTTTTCTTTCATGTAATTAGCAAGAGTCCATGAGCTAGTGACGTATGGGATATACATTCCTACCAGGAGGGGCAAAGTTTCCCAAACCTCAAAATGCCTATAAATACACCCCTCACCACACCCACAAATCAGTTTTACAAACTTTGCCTCCTATGGAGGTGGTGAAGTAAGTTTGTGCTAGATTCTACGTTGATATGCGCTCCGCAGCAAGTTGGAGCCCGGTTTTCCTCTCAGCGTGCAGTGAATGTCAGAGGGATGTGAGGAGAGTATTGCCTATTTGAATTCAATGATCTCCTTCTACGGGGTCTATTTAATAGGTTCTCTGTTATCGGTCGTAGAGATTCATCTCTTACCTCCCTTTTCAGATCGACGATATACTCTTATATATACCATTACCTCTGCTGATTTTCGTTTCAGTACTGGTTTGGCTTTCTACAAACATGTAGATGAGTGTCCTGGGGTAAGTAAGTCTTATTTTCTGTGACACTCTAAGCTATGGTTGGGCACTTTGTTTATAAAGTTCTAAATATATGTATTCAAACATTTATTTGCCTTGACTCAGGATGTTCAATATTCCTTATTTCAGACAGTCAGTTTCATTATTTGGGATAATGCATTTGAATAATCAATTTTTTCTTACCTTAAAATTTGACTTTCTCCTGTGGGCTGTTAGGCTCGCGGGGGCTGAAAATGCTTCATTTTATTGCGTCATTCTTGGCGCAGACTTTTTTGGCGCAAACATTTTCTTTGTCATTTCCGGCGTCATACTTGTCGCCGGAAGTTGCGTCATTTTTTTTGACGTTTTTGCACCAAAAATGTCGGCGTTACCGGATGTGGCGTCATTTTTTGCGCTTAAAGCATTTAGGCGCCAAATAATGTGGGCGTCTTTTTTGGCGCTAAAAAATATGGGCATCATTATTGTCTCCACATTATTTAAGTCTCATTGTTTATTTGCTTCTGGTTGCTAGAAGCTTGTTCATTGGCATTTTTTCCCATTCCTGAAACTGTCTTTTAAGGAATTTGATCATTTTGCTTTATATGTTGTTTTTTCTATTACATATTGCAAGATGTCTCAGATAGACCCTGAATCAGAAGATACTTCTGGAAAATTGCTGCCTGATGCTGGATATACTAAAGTTAAGTGTATTTGTTGTAAACTTGTGGTATCTGTTTCTCCGGCTGTTGTTTGTAATGAATGTCATGACAAACTTGTTAATGCAGATAATATTTCCTTTAGTAATGTTCCATTACCTGTTGCTGTTCCATCAACATCTAATATTCAGGGTGTTCCTGTTAACATAAGAGATTTTGTTTCTAAATCCATTAAGAAGGCTATGTCTGTTATTCCTCCTTCTAGTAAACGTAAAAGGTCTTTTAAAACTTCTCTTTTTTCAGATGAATTTTTAAATGAACATCATCATTCTGATTCTGATAATGATTCCTCTGGTTCAGAGGATTCTGTTTCAAAGGTTGATACTGATAAATCTTCATATTTATTTAAAATTGAATTTATTCGTTCTTTGCTTAAAGAAGTCTTAATTGCATTAGAAATAGAGGAATCTGGTCCTCTTGATACTAAATCTAAACGTTTGAATACGGTTTTTAAACCTCCTGTAGTTATTCCAGAGGTTTTTCCCGTCCCTGATGCTATTTCTGAAGTAATTTCTAGGGAATGGAATAATTTGGGTAATTCATTTACTCCTTCTAAACGGTTTAAGCAATTATATCCTGTGCCATCTGACAGATTAGAGTTTTGGGACAAAATCCCTAAGGTTGATGGGGCTATCTCTACTCTTGCTAAACGTACTACTATTCCTACGGCAGATAGTACTTCCTTTAAGGATCCTTTAGATAGGAAAATTGAATCCTTTCTAAGAAAAGCTTACTTATGTTCAGGTAATCTTCTTAGGCCTGCTATATCTTTGGCGGATGTTGCTGCAGCTTCAACTTTCTGGTTGGAGGCTTTAGCACAACAAGTAACAGATCATAATACTCATAGCATTGTTAATCTTCTTCAACATGCTAATAACTTTATTTGTGATGCCATCTTTGATATCATTAGGGTTGATGTCAGGTATATGTCTTTAGCTATTTTAGCTAGAAGAGCTTTATGGCTTAAAACTTGGAATGCTGATATGTCTTCTAAGTCAACTTTGCTTTCCCTTTCTTTCCAGGGTAATAAATTGTTTGGTTCACAGTTGGATTCTATTATTTCAACTGTTACTGGGGGGAAAGGAACTTTTTTACCACAGGATAAAAAATCTAAAGGTAAATTTAGGTCTGCAAATTGTTTTCGTTCCTTTCGTCACAATAAGGAACAAAAGCCTGATCCTTCCCCTACAGGAGCGGTATCAGTTTGGAAACCATCTCCAGTCTGGAATAAATCCAAGCCTTTTAGAAAGCCAAAGCCAGCTCCCAAGTCCACATGAAGGTGCGGCCCTCATTCCAGCCCAGCTGGTAGGGGGCAGATTACGATTTTTCAAAGAAATTTGGATCAATTCGATTCACAATCTTTGGATCCAGAACATTGTTTCACAAGGGTACAGAATAGGCTTCAAGATAAGGCCTCCTGCAAAAAGATTTTTTCTTTCCCGTGTCTCAATAAATCCAGTGAAGGCTCAAGCATTTCTGAAATGTGTTTCAGATCTAGAGTTGGCTGGAGTAATTATGCCAGTTCCGGTTCTGGAACAGGGGATGGGGTTTTACTCAAATCTCTTCATTGTACCAAAGAAGGAGAATTCCTTCAGGCCAGTTCTGGATTTAAAAATATTGAATCGTTATGTAAGGATACCAACATTCAAAATGATAACTATAAGGACTATTCTGCCTTTTGTTCAGCAAGAGCATTATATGTCCACAATAGATTTACAAGATGCATATTCCGATTCATCCAGATCACTATCGGTTTCTGAGATTCTCTTTCCTAGACAAGCATTACCAGTTTGTGGCTCTGCCGTTTGGCCTAGCAACAGCTCCAAGGATTTTTACAAAGGTTCTCGGTGCCCTTCTATCTGTATTCAGAGAACAGGGTATTGTGGTATTTCCTTATTTGGACGATATCTTGGTACTTGCTCAGTCTTCACATTTAGCAGAATCTCATACGAATCGACTTGTATCGTTTCTTCAAGAACATGGTTGGAGGATCAATTTACCAAAGAGTTCGTTGATTCCTCAGACAAGGGTAACCTTTTTAAGTTTCCAGATAGATTCAGTGTCCATGACTCTGTCTCTGACGGACAAGAGATGTCTGAAATTGGTTTCAGCTTGTCGAAACCTTCAGTCTCAATCATTCCCTTCGATAGCCTTATGCATGGAAATTCTAGGTCTTATGACTGCTGCCTCGGACGCGATCCCCTTTGCTCGTTTTCACATGCGACCTCTTCAGCTCTGTATGCTGAACCAGTGGTGCAGGGATTATACAAAGATATCTCAATTAATATCTTTAAAACCGATTGTATGACACTCAATGACGTGGTAGACAGACCACCATCGTTTAGTTCAGGGGGCTTCTTTTGTTCTTCCGACCTGGACTGTGATCTCAACAGATGCAAGTCTGACAGGTTGGGGAGCTGTTTGGGGGGTCTCTGACAGAACAAGGGGTTTGGGAATCTCAGGAGGCGAGATTTCCAATCAACATTTTGGAACTCCGTGCAATTTTCAGAGCTCTTCAGTCGTGGCCTCTTCTAAAGAGAGAGTCGTTCATTTGTTTTCAGATGGACAATGTCACAACGGTGGCATATGTCAATCATCAAGGAGGGACTCACAGTCCTCTGGCTATGAAAGAAGTATCTCAAATACTGGTATGGGCGGAATCCAGCTCCTGTCTAATATCTGCGGTTCATATCCCAGGTATAGACAATTGGGAAGCGGATTATCTCAGTCGCCAAACGTTACATCCGGGCGAATGGTCTTTTCACCCAGAGGTATTTCTTCAGATTGTTCAAATGTGGGGACTTCCAGAAATAGATCTGATGGCTTCTCATCTAAACAAGAAGCTTCCCAGGTATCTGTCCAGATCCAGGGATCCTCAGGCGGAAGCAGTGGATGCATTGTCACTTCCTTGGAAGTATCATCCTGCCTATATCTTTCCGCCTCTAGTTCTTCTTCCAAGAGTGATTTCCAAGATTCTAAAGGAACGTTCGTTTGTTCTGCTGGTGGCTCCAGCATGGCCTCACAGGTTTTGGTATGCGGATCTTGTCCGGATGGCTGCTTGCCAACCGTGGACTCTTCCGTTAAGACCAGACCTTCTATCGCAAGGTCCTTTTTTCCATCAGGATCTCAAATCCTTAAATTTGAAGGTATGGAGATTGAACGCTTGATTCTCAGTCATAGAGGTTTCTCTGACTCCGTAATTAATACTATGTTACAGGCTCGTAAATCTGTATCTAGAAAGATATATTATCGAATCTGGTAGACTTACATTTCTTGGTGTTCTTCTCATCATTTTTCTTGGCATTCTTTTAGAATTCCTAGAATTTTACAGTTTCTTCAGGATGGTTTGGATAAAGGTTTGTCTGCAAGTTCCTTGAAGGGACAAATCTCTGCTCTTTCTGTTCTCTTTCACAGAAAGATTGCTAGTCTTCCTGATATTCATTGTTTTGTACAGGCTTTGGTTCGTATAAAACCTGTTATTAAGTCAATTTCTCCTCCTTGGAGTTTGAATTTGGTTCTGGGGGCTCTTCAAGCTCCTCCGTTTGAACCTATGCATTCGCTGGATATTAAATTACTTTCTTGGAAAGTTTTTTGTTTCTTTTGGCCATCTCTTCTGCTAGAAGAGTTTCTGAATTATCTGCTCTTTCTTGTGAGTCTCCTTTTCTGATTTTTCATCAGGATAAGGCGGTGTTGCGAACTTCATTTAAATTTTTTCCTAAGGTTGTGAGTTCTAACAACATTAGTAGAGAAATTGTGGTTCCTTCATTGTGTCCTAATCCTAAGAATTCTAAGGAAAGATCGTTGCATTCTTTGGATGTAGTTAGAGCTTTGAAATATTATGTTGAAGCTACTAAAGATTTCAGAAAGACTTCTAGTCTATTTGTTATTTTTTCTGGTTCTAGGAAAGGTCAGAAGGCTTCTGCCATTTCCTTGGCATCTTGGTTAAAGTCTTTGATTCATTATGCTTATGTTGAGTCGGGTAGATCTCCGCCTCAAAGGATTACAGCTCAATCGACTAGGTCAGTTTCTACTTCCTGGGCATTTAAGAATGAAGCTTCGGTTGATCAGATTTGCAAAGCAGCAACTTGGTCTTCTTTGCATACTTTTACTAAATTCTACCATTTTGATGTGTTTTCTTCTTCTGAAGCAGTTTTTGGTAGAAAAGTACTTCGGGCAGCTGTTTCAGTTTGATTCTTCTGCTTATAATTTCAGTTTTTTTCATTATAAGATTTTAACTTTGTTTTGGGTGTGGATTATTTTTCAGCGGAATTGGCTGTCTTTATTTTATCCCTCCCTCTCTAGTGACTCTTGCGTGGAAGATCCACATCTTGGGTATTCATTATCCCATACGTCACTAGCTCATGGACTCTTGATAATTACATGAAAGAAAACATAATTTATGTAAGAACTTACCTGATAAATTCATTTCTTTCATATTAGCAAGAGTCCATGAGGCCCACCCTTTTTGTGGTGGTTATGATTTTTTTTGTATAAAGCACAATTATTACAATTCCTTATTTTTTTTTATGCTTTCGCACTTTTTTCTTATCACCCCACTTCTTGGCTATTCATTAAACTGATTTGTGGGTGTGGTGAGGGGTGTATTTGTAGGCATTTTGAGGTTTGGGAAACTTTGCCCCTCCTGGTAGGAATGTTTATCCCATACGTCACTAGCTCATGGACTCTTGCTAATATGAAAGAAATGAATTTATCAGGTAAGTTCTTACATAAATTATGTTTTATCACTGCTCCATAGAATTCAATGTTCGAAACCACATAGGAAGGCTACCAGAACTTGAGAAGAGCATTGTAACTAGACCTCAAAAGGTCCTATAGAAAGTCTTTGACAGTCACCCCTATTCAACAGCACCACTAACTCTTTAGTGATATTGTATCACAGAACATACTATATTATACAATCAGCAGATACCATATTTCTCAAAGTCTTTGAACTCTATAGGAGCGGATCCCCTAGAAAGCCAGCTCCCAACTCAGCTAAGTGCCCCTAAGATGCCTGTAGGTATGTCTCTGTCTCAGCTGAGACCCCTAAGGCCCCTGTAGGTATGTCCCTGTCTCAGCTGAGACCCCTAAGACCCTGTAGGTATGTCTCTGTCTCAGCTGAGACCCCTAAGGCCCCTGTAGGTATGTCCCTGTCTCAGTTAAGACCCCTGTAGGTATGTCCCTGTCTCAGCTGAGACCCCTAAGACCCCTGTAGGTATGTCTCTGTCTCAGCTGAGACCCCTAAGACCCCTGTAGGTATGTCCATGTCTCAGCCGAGACCCATAAGACCCCTGTAGGTATGTCCATGTCTCAGCCGAGACCCATAAGACCCCTGTAGGTATGTCCCTGTCTCAGCTGAGACCCCTAAGACCCCTGTAGGTATGTCTCTGTCTCAGCTGAGACCCCTAAGACCCCTGTAGGTATGTCCATGTCTCAGCCGAGACCCATAAGACCCCTGTAGGTATGTCCATGTCTCAGCCGAGACCCATAAGACCCCTGTAGGTATGTCCATGTCTCAGTCGAGACCACTAAGACCCCTGTAGGTATGTCCATGTCTCAGCTGAGACCCCTAAGACCCCTGTAGGTATGTCCATGTCTCAGCTGAGACCCATAAGACCCCTGTAGGTATGTCCATGTCTCAGCCGAGACCCATAAGACACCTGTAGGTATGTCCATGTCTCAGCCGAGACCCATAAGACCCCTGTAGGTATGTCCATGTCTCAGTCGAGACCCCTAAGACCCCTGTAGGTATGTCCATGTCTCAGTCGAGACCCATAAGATCCCTGTAGGTATGTCTCTGTCTCAGCTGAGACCCATAAGACCCCTGTAGGTATGTCCCTGTCCCAGCTGAGACCCATAAGACCCCTGTAGGTAGACCCATAAGACCCCTGTAGGTATGTCCCTGTCTCAGCTGAGACCCCTAAGACCCCTGTAGGTATGTCTCAGCTGAGACCCATAAGACCCCTGTAGGTATGTCTCTGTCTCAGCTGAGACCCCTAAGACCCCTGTAGGTATGTCCATGTCTCAGCCGAGACCCATAAGACCCCTGTAGGTATGTCCATGTCTCAGCCGAGACCCATAAGACCCCTGTAGGTATGTCCATGTCTCAGCCGAGACCCATAAGACCCCTGTAGGTATGTCCATGTCTCAGTCGAGACCCCTAAGACCCCTGTAGGTATGTCCATGTCTCAGTCGAGACCCATAAGATCCCTGTAGGTATGTCTCTGTCTCAGCTGAGACCCATAAGACCCCTGTAGGTATGTCCCTGTCTCAGCTGAGACCCATAAGACCCCTGTAGGTATGTCCCTGTCTCAGCTGAGACCCATAAGACCCCTGTAGGTATGTCCCTGTCTCAGCTGAGACCCATAAGACCCCTGTAGGTATGTCCCTGTCTCAGCTGAGACCCATAAGACCCCTGTAGGTATGTCCCTGTCTCAGCTGAGACTCATAAGACCCCTGTAGGTATGTCCATGTCTCAGTCGAGACCCATAAGACCCCTGTAGGTATGTCCATGTCTCAGTCGAGACCCATAAGACCCCTGTAGGTATGTCCATGTCTCAGTCGAGACCCATAAGACCCCTGTAGGTATGTCCCTGTCTCAGTTGAGACCCCTAGCTTTTAATAGCTTTCCAGTTTACTTCTATTACCTTATATGCTTTATTCTCTTGATATCCTTTGTTTAAAAGCATGAATAGGTAGGCTCAGGAGCAGCAATGCACTACTGTGAGCCAACTGTGGATTGGTGGCTACACATGTATGCCTCTTTTCATTGGCTCACCCAATGTGTTCAACTATCTTCCAGTAGTGCATTGCTGCTCCTTCAACAAAGGATCCCGAGGGAATAAAGCACATTTGATAATAGAGGTAAATTGAAAAGTTGTTTAAAAATGTGTGCTGGGAGCTAGCTGAGCATCTGATGAGCCAAAGACAAGAGACATGTGAGTATCGCCAGCCAGCTCCCAATAGTACATCACTGCTCTTAAACCTACCTAGGTATGCTTCTGAAAAGAGGATACCAAGATATCAAAATACATTTGATAATAGAAGTAAATTGAAAAGTGTTTTAAAATTGCATGTTCTGAGCCATAAATGTTTTACAGGTAAAAATCCCCAAATATGGAATTAATAATAAAATGATTACAAATGACCATTTTCCCCTCCAGTAAGTCGCTAGTGTAGATTTTATTAAAATAAGAACTATTAGCTTTTCTATTGCTTTACTGTATTCTCTTTCTGATGTATACACAAGTATTAATCATCACAGAAACTACCTTTAGGTTATAAACTGTATTGTGACATAAGATGTTGTTGTTTACACTTGGTCTCATCCCCTCTCCAAGCTGTCTCACTTTACAGATGCAAACCAATATTCTGAAATCAAAACTATTCCAAAATCCAAACCTTTTCCAGTCCCAAGCAGTTTTTGTACCTGTATTTTGAATTTCCTATCCCTTTAAAAGGGACAGTCTACCATAGAATTGTTATTGTTTTAAAAGATAGATAATCCCTTTATTACCCATTACCCAGTTTTGCATAACCAACATAGTTATAATTATACACATTTTACCTCTGTGATTACCTTGTATCTAAGCACCTTCTGACAGTCCCCTGATCACATGACTGTGACTATATAAAATCTAATGAGTTGCATTTAGCATTATGTTGTGCAAACTTTTAAATAACTTCCCAGGCGTGAACACATTGTTATCTATATGGCCCACATGAACTATCAGTCTCCTGTTGTGAAAAGCAAATACAAAAGCATGTGATTAAGAAGCTGTCTATAGACATTTAGAGGTTTAAATGTTATAAAGTATCTTAATATAACAATGTTGGTTGTGCAAATCTGGGGAATGGGTAGTAAAGGCATTATCTATCTTTTTTAAAACAATAACAATTTTTGTGTGGACTGTCCCTTTTAAGTCTTTAGCTCCACAATCAAGCTTTTATATAAATAGTTATACAGTTTTATCTCCGTCAACTCCTTGACTATAAGATGTCTCAGGCAACCAAGAGGTTAGGTGTCTTTTTTTTAAGCAAAAACTAGAACTAACTTTAAAAGGCTTGTAGTTTAATGCCATAGGTTTAGTGGCATTCCTGTTAGCTAAATAATCAACCAGAAAGGGTTTAACTATAATCTTATACTATAATAAAGTGTATCAGTCAGAAGACAAAGACCTCAGCCCTAGGCTCTCCTTGTAAAAAATAGTAATCTGAAAATAAATCATCATAAAAAACAAACATTAGCTAACACAAATATATTTACTTGCAGTATTTCAAATAAGGACAACAGCTACCAGGCATGTTAAATAGGTAGTCAACGTATTTGCTGTCAATAAAACAGAATGCTCACTTCTTATTTATTTATGTAGTCAGGTAAAATGAGTGGGTGAGCTGACGTTAAAATATTAGATCCACATTCAGTCTAAATAGCACAATGTTTAGTCACACACTGTAAACATGCTGAAGGATATCAAATAATGAAAAGCACAATTTTGAAGTTTCAAGTTCCTGTACAAGCTGATATAAGGCACAGGACTATTATGTCAGGATCGTTAATGTGCAGCCAAACCAATTAGATGAGGAGACGAGCAATGACATTTTGATACTAGGCTGCATGCTCATGTTGTGATTGACAGCTGAGCAAATCCACAGCACATAAACAACAATCAGCAATTTTTAACTAACATAAAATGTTATTGTATATAAGCCTGAGAATGCCTTATTCATTTACTAGTACAATTATATAATCCTGAAGACAAATTTCAGCTGAACCTATATTTTTCTACATGACTTATAATAATAATAATACCATAATGTGGTTACAAGTTATAATCTGTTTTTATTTTTTATTTCAGAAGATGCAAATGGTCCCGCTCCCTGAAAAGGCCTATGGGAGTTTCTTTGAAGGTGATTGCTACATCCTGTTGTATGTAAGTATCAACAATGGGGCACCTAGACATTGTATTATATGCATGAATCTTAAATCACCTCCTATTAATACTTATCTATATAATAATCTATTTCAGGGAGGATATTTGTCTTGAAATGCACCATCTTTTTTAATAAAATGCTTTCTGTTTACATAATTAGAGGTTACGCATCTAATTTCATGTAATACCTTAATTATTTAAAGTATTCCTTTAAAATAGAGACTTGAATATTATTGAAAATCTCTTATCTTAAAATTAAAAACCTAAGAATATTTATTAACAAGAAGAAGCATTCTGTAAGGACATGTATGGAAATATTAATAGAACAAGAAAGACTGTTAGATGGGTAAAAAATATTTTGGAGGCTTTAATTTCTGCCAAATGTTCCGTTACTAGATAATGACAGGAGGATTTTAATTGGTTAAATTCAGCAAAGAAATAGCTCTACAAAGTGATCAGCAAATAAATAGTTACTGCACACTCAGATTTGCAGAAATATGTTGAATTTAAGTTTCCTTGCTGCAGTGGTTGAGTTAATTTCAATTTTGGATTTTGTTTTGCGGTTCACTATGGTCACTTGTAATGCAAACTCTACAGCTAACTCCAACCTACACTTCACATTTGCCGGATGATAACCGGGATGTAATGGGTTAAAGAGTTTGTGGCCATTGGCCCACTGGGATATTATGGGTGGAGCCACACAAGTTAGGGGCGGAGTAACATGCAGAGGGACAGTAGTTAAGAGTAATTAATGGGCGTGTCTGGACAGGCTGTTGGAGGGGTGTGGCTGTGGATAGATGTGGCTTGCTTAGTCCCTTTTAAAACCAGGACACCAACGGGCAGAGAACAAAAGTGGGCCATACCTCCCAATTCGTGACAATCCTGCAGAATGAGGGATGGCTGGAATTTTTACCAACCTTAGGCCTAATTCTAAGCTTAACCCTAACATTAGCCCTAACTCTAACCTGAACCCTAACTTAACCTGGGACATAAATTAAATACTAGCCCTTATATTAGTCCTAATCTGAATTGTAACCCAACTTTAGCTCTAACACTAACCTGAGCCCTACCTTAACATGGGACATAAATTGAGTACTAGCACTGATATTAGTCCTAACCTGGATCTTAACCCAATCTTAGCCCAACATTAGCCCTAACACTATCATTACTTCTAACTCTAATCTTAGCCCTTGCTTTAACCCTATCCCTAACCGTAGGTCTAACAATAGCATTAACCTTACCTTACATCTAATATTAGCCCTACCCATAACCTTAACCCTTACTATTAATCTAACCCTAACCAAAGGCCTAATCATAGCATTAACAATAGCATTAACCTTATCTTAGATCTAAAAAATACATTTAAAATGAGGTGCAACATGAGAACATGGTACAGTTTTTATCTTTATAAGAATTCTAAGCTACATTGCTTTTTTGTGAAAACTTCAAATTGATACTCACTTACAAAGACCTATAATTTTACCTCTTTCTCTGTGGAATCCTTTATTGAAAATTAGCTCCATTACATTAGAATATACGGAGGTAGGCTCAGGAGTGTGCACATATCTTGAGCATTATATGACAGCTGTGTGTGTAGCAATGTTTGTAACAATAATATATGTAGAAAGCTTTAGACAGATTCAGAACTCCTAAACTGTTTGTTTTTGCCTTTTGAAACTAAGATGAAGTGTGATAGTGTCTTAACCCTTTTGCTGCTAAGCCTTTTTTACACCCAAGCGCTGATCCAATTTTGAGCTGTTTTGGCTACCTACATTTAAACCCTATTTTAAGTAAAATTTCAGTGAGTGACCCACACAAATTATATATTGTTTTTTTCAGCAGGCCAAACATATTCAGAATATACCATTATTACATTTATTATTTATGACAGATGAGAGAGCTGCAGTAAAAACTTAAAAAAAAAACCCCAAAAAAATAAAATTTTTGCATAGATTTTAGTAAATAATTTTGAAAATAGCCCAATGACCACTGTTGTTACTGTGATCTCCTTACTAAATTGTCATCAAGAGGAGCCATGTGTGAAATAGGTGCTCATACGGCTTTTGGGGGTTATAATATAGATTAGAGAGGCCCCATTGTGCAGTAAAGAAATAAAAGCACTTTTCTTTCTAATGACATGGATCATCTTAATTACTGTTGGGAATATCACTCCTGACCAGCAGGAGGAGGCAAAGAGCACCACAGCAAAAGCTGTTAAATACCACAATCCCCAGTCATTCTCTATGCTTGTATCAGTTGCAAGGAGAGGTAAAGTTAGGTGTCTAATTCTTCAATCAAGAGTTTATTTTTTAAGCAGAGCAAGTTTGCTCTGGTTTTCTTTGGGGTTTAGCCGTAGTCCATGTCAGTCTCTTCAGTAGAGCAAGTGGTGGCTTTTAAGCATTTGGGAACTTGTGGGGTATAATCCCCACTGGGCCTCCCACGTAATTTCATGCTGCCCTTGGTTAAAAGTTTGAGTAAGTTTACTCAGCCTTTTCTTTTTTCCACAGGTCCATGTGAGGTAGGAAGCCCCTCTCATACCAAGTGAGGCGGGCTTATCTGAGATAGCAAGGATGTTTTTGGTGCCATTTTAGCTGTTTCCTGTTGTTCCTGGATGTTGCAGCTCTGTTGCATATCTCCCCAGAGGTGGTTTAGCGTTCTCTCTGGTGCAGCTGTATGGGGGTCTGGATCATTTTCTGTTGTTTTTTTGTGGGGCTACTGCTCTGTTTAAATTTAAAGGGACACTCAATCAAAATTAAACTTTCGTTATTTAGATAGAGAATGCCATTTTAAACAACTTTCCAATTTACTTCCATTAACTAAATGTGCACAGTCTTTTTATATTTAAACGTTTTGAGTCACCAGCTCCTACTGAGCATGTGCAAGAATAAGTGTGCATGCATTTGTGAATGGCTGATGGCTGTCACATGGTACTTGTATGCATTTGTGATTGGCTGATAGCTGCCATATGGTACAGGGGTAGTGAAAAAAAACTAACTTTTAAAATTGTCAGAAAAAAAATCTACTACTAATTTGAAGTTCAGACTAAGTGCTATTGCATTGTCTTGTTATCTTGCATTTTTTTGATGAGGTTGTTTCCTTTAGGTTTAAGCTAGAGCACCTCCGTTTGTTACTCAAGGAGGTTTTGGCTACCTTGGATGACTCTGAGGCATCGGTCATGATTAACCCTAAGAAATCTAGTAAACAATAAGTTTTTTTATGTCCCTTCCTCGTGGAAGTTTTTCCTATACCAGATCGTGTTTCAGATATTATTGCACGAGAATGGGAGAAGTCTGGGATTCCTTTTTCCCCTTCTCCATTTTTTAGGAAGATGTTTCCTATTGCTGATTCTATTAAGGAATCTTGTCAGATGGTTCCTAAGGTGGAGGGAGCAGTTTCCACTCTGACCAAGAGGACCACTGTTCCTATTGAGGAAAGCTGTTCCTTTAAAGATCCTATGGATAAGAAGTTGGAAGCTTTGCTTAAAAAAAATTATGTTCAGCAGGGGTATCAATGGCAACCGGATGCATGTATTGCTGCGGTTACTAGTGCGGCGGGCATTTGGTTTGATGCATTGTCTGATTCTATTCAGCAAGATACTCCTCTTGAAGAAATTCAAGATAGAATCATGGCTTTGAAGTTGGCTAATTCCTTTATTGCAGATGCTTCTCTACAGGTTATCAAGTTGGGAGCTAAAATTTCTGGTTTTGTCATTTTAGCTTGCAGAGCTTTATGGTTAAAATCCTGGTCTGTGGATGTGTCCTCTAAGTCTAAGCTTTTGTCTATTCCTTACAAGGGTAAGACCTTGTTTGGGCCAGGTTTGGCTGATATTATTTCTGATATTACGGGAGGGAAGGGACATTCTCTTCCTAAGGATAAAAGAAATAAAGGGTCGGCAGAGTAATTTTCATTCCTTTCATAACTTTTCTGGTAAATCTTCCTCTTCTTCTTTCAAGCAGGAACAGTCCAAGCCATCTTGGAAGTCAAATCAGTCTTGGATTAAGGGGAAGCAGTCCAGGAAGTCTGTTGCTTTCTCAAAATCAGCATGAAGGGTCTGCCCCTGATCTGGGAATGGATCTTGTGGGGGGCAGACTTTCTCTATCTTTGCTCAAGCTTGGGTTCGAGATGTTCAAGATACCTGGGTAGTATATATCGTGTCCCAGGGTTACAAACTGGAGTTCAAGAATTTTCCTCCCAGAGGAAAGAGGCAGGTTTCTTCTCTCCAGGTTATCTGTAAAACAGATAAAAGGAGAGGTGTTCTTATGTTGTGTTCAGAATCTTTCCAACATGGGAATGATAGTTCCGGTTCAGGAACAGGGTCTGGGTTTTTATTCCAATCTCTTCGTCGTTCCCAAAAAGGAGGGAACTTTCAGACCTATTTTAGATCTCAAGAGTGTAAACAAGTTTCTCAGGGTTCCGTCTTTCAAGATGGAAACTATTCATTCCATTCTTCCTTTGGTTCAGGAAGGTCAGTTCATGACCACAGTGGATTTAAAGGATGCATATCTGCATATTCCAATTCACAGGGATTATCACAGGTTCCTCAGATTTGCATTTCTAGACAAACATTTTCAGTTTGTAATCTAAAATATCAAACAGAGACAGATGCGCCACATGGCCCAATATTGTAGTTTCCAAATTTATGTAGATTTTACTATATAGTTGAACTCACATGTATTGGAGCACCTCAATTGGTGCAAATGACACAGTCTGGGATCTATAACAGTCACCCAGCAGACCGGCCTCTCGAGTTGTTCAGGGTCTGTGTAAAATAGAAAACACAAAAAAGCCTATATGGCCTAGTATTGTATGACTAGAGTGATTTCACACCAGATAGTAGTATAAGATTTTGAACTCACATTTGGTGAAGCATCCCCAATGATGCTATAGAGACAAGCTGGGATTAATTCAGTCACCCAACAGACTTAGCTCGTGGCATACAGCATGCAATAGTCCTCTCAGTGGTCTTTAGGTCAGTGATATCCTCAGATAAAAACCAGTTCATAGGCAGCAAGTGTTTATAGTAAAAGTTAAAATCACTTTAATAAAATAATATTAAATTGCGACGCGTTTCTCAGTCTCAGACTGTTTCCTCAGGCAGTTTGTAGATCTTCCTTTTGGTCTGGCAACAGCTCCCAGACTTTTTTCAAAGGTCTTGGGAGCATTGTTGGCGGTGCTTTGATTGAAGGGTGTTGCAGTGGCTCCTTATCTGGAAGACATTCTAGTTCAGGCTCCATCTTTTCAACTAGCAAACTCCCACACAGAGTTGTTGTTGTCTTTTCTGTGCTCCCATGGTTAGAAGGTAAATTAAGGAAAAAGTTCCTTAATTCCGGCTACAAGAGTGGTATTTTGTGGGACCATTATAGATTCTCTAGAGATGAATTTTTTTCTGACAGAAGCAAGAAAGTCAAAGATTTTTCCATACGTGTCTTGCTCTTCAGTCCCTTCCTCGGCCGTCAGTGGCTCAGTGCATGAAGGTTATTGGTCTGATGGTTTCAGTCATGAACATCATTCCGTTTGCTTGGTTCAATCTCAGACCTCTGCAGTTATGTTGGCTCGGGCAGTGGAACGGTGATTATGCAGATCTATCTCCAAAGATTGTTCTAGATCAGATGTCCAGAGATTCTCTTCCATGGTGGTTGTCTCAGGATCTTCTCTCTCAGGGAACTTGCTTTCGCAGACCTGCCTGGGTGATTGTAACTACAGATGCCAGTTTGCTGGGCTGGGGTGCTGTCTGGGGTTCATTAAGAGCTCAGGGTCTATGGACTCGGGAGGAGTTGGTTCTTCCAATAAATGTTTTGGAACTGAGAGCAATTTTCAATGCTCTTCTAGCCTGGCCTCAGCAAGCTTCAACCCAGTTTATCAGGTTTCAGTCGGACAACATAACTTGCTTTCGCAGACCTGCCTGGGTGATTGTAACTACAGATGCCAGTTTGCTGGGCTGGGGTGCTGTCTGGGTTTCATTAAGAGCTCAGGGTCTATGGACTCAGGAGGAGTCGGTTCTTCCAATAAATGTTTTGGAACTGAAAGCAATTTTCAATGCTCTTCTAGCCTGGCCTCGGCAAGCTTCATCCCAGTTTATCAGGTTTCAGTCGGACAACATAACGTCAGTGGCTTACATCAATGATCAGGGAGGAACTCAGAGTTTCTTGGCCATGACAGAGGTAGCCAAGATTTTTCAGTGGGCGGAGATTCACAACTGTTGTCTGTCTGCTATCCACATTCCAGGGGTGGACAATTAGGAAGCGGATTTTCTGAGCAGACAGACTTTTTTCATCAGTCTGGCATATGTGTTCCCTCCGTTTGCCCTTCTTCCTCGGGTCATTGCTCGGGTCAAACAAGAGAAGGCATCAGTGATTCTCATTGCTCCAGCATGGCCTTGCAGAATCTGGTTTGCAGATCTGGTGGAGATGTCTTCTCTTCCACCTTGGCGTCTTCTATTAAGGAAGGACCTTCTTCTGAAGGGTCTCTTCCTTCATCCAAATCTTTGTTTCTCTGAAGCTGACTGCTTGGAGATTGAACAATTGATTCTTTCTAAGCGTGGTTTTTCTGAGAATATGATTCAGGCTCGTAAGCCTGTGACTAGGAAGATTTATTATAAGATTTGGCATAAATATTTGTATTGGTGTGAATCCAAAGGCTACTCGTGGAGTAGAGTTAGGATTCCTAGGATTTTGTCTTTTCTCCAGGAGGGTTTGGAGAAAGGATTATCTGCTAGTACCCTGAAGGGTCAAATTTCTGCTTTATCTATATTATTGCACAAGCGCCAGGCGGATGTGCCAGATGTTCATTCTTTTTGTCAAGCCTTGGTTAGAATTCGGCCTGTGTTTAAGTCTACTACTCCACCTTGGAGTCTTAATTTGGTTCTTAGAGTCCTTCAACAGGCTCCGTTTGAACCTATGCATTCTTTGGATATTAAGATGTTATCTTGGAAGGTTTTGTTTCTGGTGGCTATTTCTTCGGCTCAAAGAGTTTCGGAGCTTTCAGCCTTACAGTTATGAATCGCCTTTTCTTATTTTTCACTCTGATAAGGTAGTTCTGCGTACTGCCTTGGGTTTTCTGCCAAAGGTTGTTTCTGATAAGAATATTAATCAAGAGATTGTTGTTCCTTCTTTGTGTCCTAATCCTTCTTCTCATAAAGAGCGTTTGCTGCACAACCTGGATGTGGTTCGTGCATTGAAATATTATTTGCAGGCGACTAAGGATTTTTGCCAGTCTTCTTCTTTATTTGTATTCTATCGTTTCTGGGCAGCATAATGGTAAGAAAGCTATGGCTACTTCTCTTTCTTGTTGGTTGAGGAGTGTTATTCGCTTGACATATGAGACTGCTGGTCAGCAGCCTCCTGAGAGAATCGCGGCTTATTTCACGAGGGCTGTTTCATCTTCTTGGGCTTTCAAAAATGGAGCTTCTGTAGATCAGCTTTGCAAGACTGCGACTTGGTCATCTTTACATACTTTTTTCTAAATTTTACAAATTTTATACTTTTGCTTCAGCAGAGGCTTCTTTTGGGAGAAAGGTTCTTCAAGCAGTGGTGCCTTCTGTTTAGGTTAACTGTCTTGTCCCTCCCTTATCATCCGTGTCCTCTAGCTTGGGTATTGGTCCCAACAATAATTAAGATGATCCGTTGACTCACCGTGTAATTAGAAAGAAAACATAATTTATTCTTACCTGATAAATTTATTTATTTCTTGACACGGTGAGTCCACGGCCTGCCCTGTTTTTCATACAGTTTGCTTTTCTATAAACTTCAGGCACCTTAGATTACTTCCTTTCCCTTTGGTCGAATGACTGGGCATTGTGGGTAGGGGGAGTGGTATTTAACAGATCTTGCTGTGGTGCTCTTTGCCTCCTCTTGCTGGTCAGGAGTGATATTCCCAACAGTAATTAAGATGATGCGTGGACTCACCATGTCTACAAATAAATAAATATATCAGGTAAGAATAAATTATGTTTTTTCCTGCAAGGTGTTCACTGAACTACAGTGGTCACCTGACTATATAGACAAAATAATTTTTTTTTTTATTTTTTTTTTTAAAGATAGCCTAATAGAAAAAAAAATTTATTAGATGTCTCTAGACATAATTGTTGGGTTTTTTCTTTGTGCATAAACTATAATCTTTGTGTGTCCCTGTGTGTTTTGTCTTCTTATTATTTTTAAATGATCAGCTTTGGCAGCCAGTGGTAAGATCAGATCTTACTTTTAATAACAACAATTAAAAAACAGCAACACATTTCTCAGATAATACATAGCTGTTTCATCAGGTTTAATAAAATAATGACAAATCACTTGCTATATGTAACCAAACATATTTCAAACAACCAAAACCACCTGTGGGTGGGTGTGTACCAATCAAAAATGTCATGGCAACGAACAACAACACCTCGCCTACTTTTTTGGATGCCATACTCAAACAGTACTTAGATCACAGTAAACGATAGGGTTTACTAATCTTGTTTAGACTATTCTGACATTCGAGCATATTTTCACATAAAGATACACAGTACTTTGGACTTCATTTGTGAGTTGGTCTCGATACCTCTACTTGTAGCCACTCTTGATTTTTGGGACTTGGAGCGCCAACATAGACCCATGAGGGGGAGAATAAATACTCTTATAAATATTCTTCATAAATGTAGAGGGATATTTTAACAGTTCATAGAGTAATATATGAACCGTCTTGTCAATATCGCAATATGCTATAAAAATCGCAATATACTATAAAGCTTATAGTCTGCAAGTATGATAATAGGAATTTAAACTAGTGATCATTGGTTTCAAATATATGCTGCAGGGCAGATATTAATATATTTATATATGTTATGATAAATCTATGTTATGATATATTTTTTAGACAATGTTTATCATACTGGTTTTGGTTGTTTGTAATATGTGTTTGGTTATACTGTATATAGCAAGTGATTTGTCATTATTTAATAAGCCTGATGAAACAGCTATGTATTAATTAAAAAAACAGCAACGCGTTTCTCAGCTGTTATTAAAAGTAAGATCTGATCTTACCACTGGCTGCCAAAACTTTATTTGCCCTACCTCCATTACACTTCATGATCCAATAGACATCTGGAATACACCCATCTGGCTTCACCTTACGGTGGTTGGAGTTTTGCTGGAGGCCGGTCTGCTGGATGACTTTTTGATTCCAGCCTGCACTATTTGCACCAAGAGGGGGGCTTTCTCACATGTGAGTGAAAAATGTTATGCACTTCACTAAAAGAGTACATACAATACTAAGCCATGTGGCGCTTCTGTTTCTTTTCAATTTTCACAGATTACTGACTTTGGGATTCTGACCTATGATCCCCTCACATATAGCAGCCTGGACTTGGACTGTTCCACTTAGAATTGGTGATTCTGGAACCAACCCATTACAATATATGGGACTTTTTGTCACTATTGTAGTTATTAATTTGTATTTTATATACATCTGATTACTTGTTTTCTCACCTGTTTAGGGAGATTGTTTTAAATTTGTTACTGACTTAGAGCGCCCCCTATTTATTTTTGTAATTTTAAGATAGGTCATTTTATTATATACAGGTGAAAAGTTCTGTCTTATTTCATTATTAACTTATATGTGGAAGAATTGGACTTTTGCAACGAATGATATATAGAATGGGTACCAAAAGGAAACTGATAAACGCAAATGCCCATTATATCCATAATATTAAGAGAACCTAACAACTGTTAGTTGTCTTTTCCACGGTGGAGAAACTGAATCAGTCTCCCGGAGGTGAATTCAGTAAAGAGCAGTTTAGAAGGATATGGTTGAACGCAAGAATGGAATGCGTTTGTTTGCTAAAGGTGACAAATAACAATGGCGCACTGGGAGAACTTGGCAGCGCATTTAGTAAACCCTGAACAAAGAAATACATTGTTGGCAGAACGTACTGTAGCAGATCAGCATGAGATACAGCAGGAACAACCACTGTACACACTGCAGAGAATTGCTGTTGAGAAACTCATGTGATTCACTTGTTACTAAAGTAATAAAATGAAAACAAATGTGAGCATTTAATTCACCCAAGATATAGTTTCATTTTCTTACTAGATAAACTGCATTTGAAATAGTTATTTAAAGGGACATGAAACCCAATTTTTTAATTTCATGATTCAAATAGAGGATACAAATTTAAAAAAGTTTCCAATTTACTTCTATTATACAATTTGCTTCGTTCTCATGTTATTTTTTGTTGAAGAGATATCTAGAAATGTAGCATGCACATATCTGAGGCGCTACATGACAGGAAATAGTGCTGCCATCTAGTGCTCTTGCTCATGTATAACATTGTTGCAAAACTGCGGCCATATAGTACTGCAGACACGTATACACTCCTGAACTTACTGCTGCTTTTCAACAAAGGATAACAAGAAAACTAAGAAACTGTGATAATAGAAGTATATTGGAAAGTTGTTTAAAATTGTATGTTCCATCTGAATCATGAAAGAGAAAAATGTGGGGTTGTATTGCTCCTTTAAATAGATAAATTAACTAACAAATTTATGTTTCAGACATAGCATACAATTTTGCTTCATTCTCTTAGTATCCTTTATTGAAGGTGCAGCAATGCACTGAACACATTGAAGGAGGCATATATGTGCAACCACCAATCAGCATTGCTTCTCCTGAGCCTACCTACGTATGCCTTTCAAAATGGAATACCAGGAAAACAAGGCATATTAAAAAATAGAAGTAATATGGAAAGTTGTTTAAAATTGCATGTTCTATCTAAATCATGAGTAGTTATTTTGCCTGATTTTCCTCTGAAAATGGTGTTTTTTCCATGGACCTCAGAGACACTGTAGTTACCTGCAAGAATAAGAACCCTGACCCTACATGGTGATAGTTTGATTTATAACTAATTTTCAAGATGTGTGTGTCTGGACTGCAAACCAATGTAAATTTTGTAAACAAAATTATCATTTAAATTATTTCAAAACATTTGTTTTGGAGGCAGATCTTTTGCAATTCTCTACATAAATGTTGATATGCTACGTTTACATAAGAAATTATTTAAATGTCCCTTTAAGCTGTGTGAAGTTTAACTTCCTCTGCTCTATTTTCTATAATTCTTCCATTACATAAACCATTTTCCATTGGTTCTTCTTGTAGGTCAATTCTTTGTCTCCTTTTAACTATATACCCTATTTAAATGATCAAAATTCCATTTAAATGAATATGTAATTTTGCTATTTTTGGAAATACCTGCCCCTTGTGTGCATGTAGTACGCCTGATCATCAAGTCAGCACACTGCTATAGGTAAATGCAGGGAGTAAAGATAACTTTACATTTAACTTTTCTATAACTTACACAGCTGTGCAAGGGGAAAAGATATGTTTAGTGCTCACCCATACTTGCCTTTTTGATTATTTGATTAAAGGCACCATATACAGTATTTTGACAAAGAGGTTAAACAGGGGATTTTTTTTTTTTTTTTAAAACAAAAACAGCAAAACCAGGATATTTTTCTAACTAATGTATAAGTCACTTTCCTTTTAAATAGGGAGAATATAACAATAATATAAATGTGTACTAACATATAACACAGCAGAAAGCAATTATGTATAAACTTAGCATCTCAACATATTGTTGACGTACATAGGATTGTCCAGTATTGTGTCAGGCTGTCCAGTAAAATCTGTATAAAAAATGGAGACACTTAAGTGTCCAGTTTTAATTAAAGGGACACTAAACCCAAAATTTTTCTTTCATGATTAAGTTAGAGAATTCAATTTTAAACAACCTTCCAATTTACTTCTGTTATCAAATTTGCTTAATTCTTTAGATATCCTTTGTTGAAGAAATAGCAATGCACATAGGTGAGCTAATCACATGAGGCATCTATGTGCATTAACCAATCAGCAGCTACTGAGCCTATCTAGATATGATTTTAAGCAAATTATATCAAGCGAATTAAGCAAATTAGATACTAGTATTGAATTAGAAAGTTGTTTAAAATGGCATGCTATTTCTAAATCATGAAAGAAAAAATTGGGTTTCATGTCCCTTTAAAGGGACATGACACCCACATTTTTTCTTTCATGATTTAGAAAGAGAATGCAATTTTAAACATCTTTCTAATATACTTATATTATCTAATTTGTTTTATTCTCTTGATATTCTTTGCAGAAAAGCATATCTAGATATGCTCAGCAGCTGCTGATTGGTACCTGCACATAGAAGCCTCGTGTGATTGGCTCACCATGTGCATTGCTTTTTCTTCAACTAAGGATATCTAAAACATAAAGCAAAATAAATAATAGAAGTAAATTGTAATGTTGTTTAAATTTCTATTCTCTATCTGAATCATGAAAGAAAGATTTTGGGTTTAGTGGCCCTTTAAGTCTCCTGAGTGACAGTTACATTTTTTAAAGGTCTCCTATGTCAGATATGTTAGCAGAAAAAAAACTATGCTGCTCAGATACTACTGTTTTTTTTTAACCAGCCAAGACGAGTTATAAAAAATTAAAAAGTAAAAAGAAGAAAAAAAGTTTTTAAGGCTAGTTAAAACACTGCTCTGTGGGTGTAGCCACAGGGAATACAATCTCTGCTCTGTGTTTGTTCCTGGCAACCATGGGGGGGGGGGTAAAATGTCAAAAAAACATAAATCTCCTCATTATTTTTATACATCAAGTAGGTGTTAGGTTACTAGATCTTTTATACTTACAACATAAAATCAAATGTTGCTGATTTGAACACAAAATGTATCCCTATAAATCACAAAAAAAAGAAACCTTTTTCTCTTATGTAACATAAATATTATGTGAATTTATCTTATTCAAAACTATAGACCCACCCTTTCCCTGTATTAGGAACTTTAATTTTGAAATACTGAATATATACTACTATCCTTGGGCATAACATTTCTTCCCCTTCCCAGATCTATACTCCATGAAGTGCCAGAAAGACCACTCACCCCTTAACCTACGTTTAATCATATATTGCGCATTCTCAAACTTTTTTTTATTATTATTTTTTTTGCATATCTAGATCTTGGACCTTGATCCAATATTTTCATTGTTCTTTGAGGAATTGTTTATAGCATTTTTTTAAACCAAATATCATTTTGTTCTATGAGGAATTGTTTATAAATGGCATTTTTTTAAACTGATTTATGATAAAATTATTTTTATTGGTTTCAACAATACCTTGATGGCAATAACAAAGAACAATAGATCTAACAGATTACATTTGGGTATTTTAAACATAAAGTTAGTCATGTGTTAAGTCTAACAATGAAAATCTATCATATTCTACGGTTCCACCCATTTCTTGTGTTGATATCCCATGTATTAACAAATTAAGAGTATTAACTCAGCATTCATTTCCAAGTATCTTTGTGGGATATAGTCCCGTATATCTATTCGTTTGTAGTGCAACCTTACTGGCTCATGCCGACACTGATCTTAAACGCCCTGTCAGATCACTGATGTAAGAGTGAAACCAAATATTGTTAACCTTTTACGTAAACAGCTTCAATTAACTAAATAAATTAACTCAAAAAAAACAATAAAAAATAAAAATAAAAAAACAAACACAAAAAAAAAAACAACATTTCCATGGTCATAGAATAAAGTCTCGATTTCCATATGTCACCTGGCCGAGAGGGGTCTCCAATTTACAACTAAGTGTCAAGTCCGTCTATATGGGAGATTGCGTAGGGGTATCTGCTCCACCCTCTATAGAATCCCCGTGGAATCCCCTGGTCTCCCTCAAATATTCCCATTTGCTATCCAGTAGAACCAAGTTTTGTGGAATTCATCAGTGGTGCCTTGAGTCCAAGCTATAATTTCTGTCATGTTATAAATATGCTGTATTTTATCTAGGATTTCCTTCCAGTTTGGGGTTCCCTCTTTCCAGTGCCTGGCTATGCAGACTCTGGTCGCTGTGCATAATATTTTAATGAACCTATTAATCTGAGTGTTATACTTTGAATTTTTTTGATTGAGAAGTGCCTGAGATGCCGAGAGTGAGACGGGCTCATTAAGTAGTTTACCTATAAAGTCAGATAGCTGAACCCAGATATCTCGGACCCCAGAACACTCCCACCACATATGTAAGTACGTTCCCACCCCTCCACATCCCCTATAGCACAAGTTTGTACCGGATGGTGTGAAGTGAGAGGTCCTTATGGGAGTCAGGTACCACCTAAATGTGGTTTTAATGCAATTTTCCCTGAGGTCAGCACTAATTAAACCCTTACCGGCTTCATATAGAATCTGATCCCATTCCTTCTTTGGAAGAAGCACTTCCAGATCCGCTTCCCATTTTTCAATCAAGCTTGACTTGGACTTGTATTTGATATCCTGTATCAATAAATATAATGTAGCTATAGTACGCTTGCCTCTGCCTAGGGATTTACACATATGTTCCAATGCGGTATATGGGGCTGTATCTAAATTTATTCCGTATTTGTGAATCGCCGATGTCAATTGAAGGTAAAGGAACCATTGTAGTTTCAGTGGTTGTATTTTGGTTTGCAGTTGTGTGAAGGTCATTAGTCGTCCCCTTTCAGTAAAGTCTGCTACTCTATAGAGTCCTTTATTTTCCCATTTACCTATTAGTCTATGCAATTCCGGAGGTATGATGGATCTTATGGGTCTAATTTTGGTGTTGGTAGGTATTAAATTGTTTTGTTCTACTAGGGATTTCCAGATGTGTATAGTTTCTGTAGTGACAGGAGATTTATAGAGCGGTGCTTCCCTCTTGAGTCCCTGTGTCCAAAGTATGTCTTCTGGTATGTCATTATGCATTAGATCAGTCTCTATTTTTGCCCATATGACATAGTGAGCTGGTTTAGTTAGCAATGTGGCCTGGGCTAATCTAGCTGCATGGTAATAAGCTGTAAGGTTGGGTACCCCCACTCCCCCTAACTGTCTATGTTGGGACAATATATGAGAAGGTATTCTCGCCTTTGTATCTCCTCTCAGAAAGGAATGTAGATCCGATTGCAATTTCTGCAAATCTGAAGCAGGGACTTTGAGTGGGAGGGCTCTAAAAAGATAAAGGATTCTAGGTAATATATTCATTTTTATAGCTGATAGGCGCCCGTACCAAGAGAACGAGCCCCTCTTCCAATTTTTGAGGTCTCGCCTAATTGTCTTATACAGAGGGAGATAGTTCAAACTATAAAGTTTTGTAAAAGAGTCTGCCAGTTTCACTCCTAAATATGTTAGGGATTGTTTTGCCCAAGCGAAATTGAAATTAGCTTCTATAAGCTTCTTCGTGTGTGGAGGAATAGCTAGAGGTAAAGCCTCACATTTCTCGTGATTAATTTTGTATCCCGATATATCTGAGAATTCTTGTAAAATCCTATATAAATTAGGGAGGGAGATTAAGGGCTTAGTAAGTGTCAGTAACACATCATCGGCGAATAGAGATAGCTTATACTCAGCATCTTTTATGATTACTCCTGATATGTCCGGCGACTCTCTGATACAGGAGGCCAGAGGTTCTATACATAGAGCAAATAGCAATGGGGATAATGGGCACCCTTGTCGCGTCCCGTTGAGAATATCTATGGATCTAGATTGAAAGCCCGCCGCCCCAATCGTAGCAGTCGGTGTCGAGTATAGTCCCCTAATAGCTCTCATGAAGAACCCCTCAAATCCCATTTCCTCCAACACTCTAATCATGTATCTCCAATCCACTCTGTCCAACGCCTACTCTGCATCCAGAGACAGAAGCAGAGAAGGCGTCCCTGTTCCCACCAGATAATCCGCCAGTACCACCGTCCTTCTAACATTGTCCGGGGCTTCTCTATCGGTGACAAACCCCACCTGATCGGGATGAACTAGTTGTGGTATTATTGTCTTAAGTCTGTTCGCCAATATTTTCGTCAGAATTTTAATGTCCTGATTAATCAGGGAAATTGGTCTATAGTTCTGACAGAATTTTGGGTTTTTGTCTGGCTTGGGGATTACTACTATTTTTGCTCTAAGTACATCTGTCGGTATCTCAGTTCCCTGCATGATATCGTCACAAAACTTCTTAATGTGTGGGATCAGCTCAACTTTAAATAGTTTGTAGTACTCTCCCGTCAGTCCGTCTGGCCCTGCCGCCTTACCTGCTTTTAAGTCTTTTATGACGTTAAGAATTTCCTGGATAGAAACCTCTGCATTTAAAATTGCCTTGTCCTCTGTACTAATACACTTCAGTTTAACCCTCTGTAAGAACTGTGTTAATAGTTGTTTAGTCTGGTCGTTATCTCTAACTTTGTGCCCGTCATAAAGTCTGTCATAAAACCTAGCAAATGTTTCTGCAATATCTTGTGGATTGGATGTTTGGGTACCATCCGGTTTTTGGAGGATTGGGATTGAATGCGGTTTAATCCTTTCTCTCAGCCTATGTGCTAAGTACCTATCAGGTTTATTGGAGAATAGGAAGTAGTTAGCTTTAGTTTTTTGTACTGCTTTTATTGCTTTGTCATCTAAAATTTTGGCTAGCATTTCTCTTTTCAGCTGTAGTTGTCTATAGGTTGTTCTAGATTGTGTCTGTCTATGTAGTGATTGTAATTTCTGTAGTTCCCCTTGTATTTGGTCAATAGTTTGGTTGGATACTCTAATGAGTTTTGCTTTCTCTTTGATTAGGAGGCCTCTTATGAAAGGTTTGTGAGCTGCCCAGGTGTTTATTGGATTAGTGGTGGAGTCTTTGTTATGCAGCCAAAATTTGGCCAATGCCTTCACAATCATATTATAAGTGGGTTTATTTTTAAGAGTTATGGGGTCATATGTCCATGAGCGGGTCCTGTGTATATTGATAATTCCCGTCATGTCTACTTGAACAATAGAATGGTCAGACCAGACACATGCATGTATGGAAGAGGTGGTCACATTGGGAATCAAGGTCTGACTAACCAAAACATAGTCCAATCTTGAGTATGTTTGGTGTGCCGATGAGTAGTAGGTATGATCTGTTGTCTTGCCATAGAGGGCTTCCCATGTGTCTATGATATTATGTGATGATAATGTGTCCCTGACATATTTAGAGATAGAGTTATATCGGTGTTGTTTATTAGTCAATTTAATCCTTCCTACCTCGCCTTGGGGTGTCAAAGAAATATTGAAGTCCCCAGCTAAAATTATGCGAGTTTGGGACCATTGGGTAAGAAGGTGAGTTATGTGACCAAAGAATGTGTCCTGTTTTTCATTCGGGGCGTATATGTTACATAAGGTGACCTGTATGTCCTGCATTCTACCCCTTACTATTAAGTATCTACCCTCAGTGTCTGTAATTATTTCTTCCTTTGTGAATTGTACTGAAGAATGTATAAGAATGGAGACCCCCCTTTTCTTTTGATCAGTAGTTGAGTGAAAATGATGTGGAAAGTGTCTGTTCCAGTATTTCGGGATTATTTCTTGAGTGAAATGAGTCTCTTGTAAGAATATTATTTTCGCATTTAGTCTATGGTATTGGGCCAACGCCTTCTTTCTTTTAATGTCAGTATTGAGTCCTCTCACATTATGGGAGAGGAGTGTTATGTCATGTGTCATGATATATCAATTCGATATCCCACCTACCTTTCTCCATGTCTGTTTGGAATTTTCTCAACCCCCCCCGACCAGGTTTGTCTTTTGACCACAAAGAAAAAACACTAAAAAAAACTGAATAACAATAACAATATATCAACATCTCTATTTGCGAAACAAACATTTACTTTCCATTAATCCTGTGCATTTATAACTATGTACTTTTATTCAACTATTAAGTGCGGAAGTCTTAGTATGCTTAAGGGTATAAATTGGAGAGCAATTAGTAAGAAAAAAGAAAACAAAAGAAGGGGGGGGAACCACTCCCTCACAACACCTCCACCTCCACCACTTCCTCTAGGAGGGTATCAATCTGGTTCAGGATATTGGTCTAGTTAGCCCTTTGCCAAAATGTCTCTGTCAATTTTGTAGAGTGCCTTTGGCTATCATACTATATTCCCCCTGTATGCAGGCTTAATCGCCTAATTTGTTTGGGAGCAAATAAGGAATTATTCATAGAGCTGTTCATACTCATCTGTATAGGTATTCCTTAGAAGAGTAGATCTTGGTTGAAACAATCGTCTACTGTGTCCCAACTTTATTCCAAATTCAGGCTTTCTGCTTCTTCTTGTTGACTTTTGACCACCTCAACCTTTTAGATGGATTTTCCCTCTGTGTAGACTTATTTCCATCAGTTTCTTGTTGAGTCAAGCAACTCTCCGGTACCTCTAAATTAAGGAACTCACAGATTTCTGGAATATCTTTACTTTCCTTCAATGTAATCACTCTCCCCTCATGATGGATATTGAGAGCGAATGGAAACCCCCATCTATAATTTATTTGATTCTTCCTTAATAAGAGAGTCAAGGGTCTCAAGGAACTCCTACGCTGCAAGGTTCTCACACAAAGATCTTGGTAGAAGTGGACAACTGTGCCCTGGAATTTGAAGATTTGATTTTTCCTGGACGCTGTAAGGATGTCCTCTTTTTCTTGGAAGCGTAGCATTTTGACAATTATGTCTCTCGGAGGGGTTCCTTCTTTAGGTCTAGGTTTTAAGGCCCGATGTGCTCTTTCTATTTGAAACCTATCTTCTTCTATTTGACCCGTAATTGCTTGGAAGAGCTGTTTCAGGTAGTGCGGGAGTTCATTTGGTGTGATAGTTTCCGGGACTCCTTTAAGTCGGATGTTACTTCTACGATTACGATTCTCTAGATCCTCCATCTTCTCTTGGATGTTTTCTAGCTCTTGTTGATGCTCTTGTAATTGCTGGTTCACTAATGTTAGGTCTTCTACTACTGAGTTTTCATTATCCTCTAGAGAGGAAACTCTAGTTCCAAGGTCTTGAATATCATGTTTTATTTCTGCCAAACTGCTAGTCACTGATGACTGGAATGCATCCATCTTCTCCCACATTTTCTCGAAGTTGGCTGCAATGTCTTGCTTGGAAACTAGAGATTTAATATCAGCTTTCGTTACTGGGGTCAGATCTGCAGCAGACTCTGATGGTGTCAAGTCAGTATTCTCTCCTTCCTCTTCAGCTACTGGCTTTGTGAGTGGTGTAGTGTCTCCTTTAGGAGATCTAAAAAATAAGCTGGGAGCTGTAGATTTCCCTGATATAGAGGTTTTAACCTGCCTCCTGGACGCCATGGTGGCTCTATGTATGAGGCTCTAATCCTGTGCCTTTTTTTTTTTAAAAAAAAGTTACTTTGTTTACTCAGGAGAGGCTTTCTGCTTCCAATGTAGATTGCCTAGACAGCTATCTTAATGATTACAAACATAGTACCCTGTCTGAGCAACCTCCTGTGGGATAACTTCCTGAAGTAAATATCACTGACCAGGGGTCTCTCCCTTTGACTGTATGGTTAGTAGCTTTTCTCCCCTTTTCTCTTATTAACCCTATTTTTTATTTTACTTTCTGTCTGTAAGGGGGGTCCTTCTTTAATGATGCAGTGAGGGAAACAGTTAGGTGGTCTTGCACATTAAGCCTGTAGATTGTAGTGGGAAGTGAGATGTCTCATATTAGTAGCTACATCTGCCTGTATTGTGGATGAGCTTTCAAAATGTATTTGCAGCTGTTGTGTCATCTATGAGGCTCAGCACACTAAAACTCTCTTTGTTCTTCTTATTCCCATCTCCCTAATCTTATGTAGGACAGAAAGGGTAAGCCACAATTGCCCTTTATGGTCTCCCATATGCCACCTTCAGCATTTCAGTAACGCTGCAAAAGTGCTCAGAGTCTTACCCCACGTGGCTCAATAAGATGGCGTCTCTTCTACACTCTGTTTCAGCTCTCATTGCCTCTCCACCGGAATCGCTCAGTTCCCCCTCCCAATGCCGGGTAAGAAGCACAACCGGAGCCTCCCCAGATCTCTCACTCTTAGGGTAGGCACATCTGTTAGCCTTCCGTGATGCTGACTGCACCGGATCTTAGTATTAGGCTGCTCTCATTGTTCCGCTCCTGGCTGCCGGCTGTTCACTGTATGTGGGGACTTGCGGCCTTAAAGTAAGCCTGTCACTCGATGTCTGTGACCTATTCTCCCTCTTCTCTCTGTGGCGGCTTGCTATAGGAAGAGTGGGTACAAAGGCTGCTTGGCTGTCTAGGGTAGCTATAGTGTTAAAGCCGACAGGGGCCTGTGAGGTTCCGGCGGGAGGGCAAGTTGCGCTCTGCAGATGATCTTCTTCCCTTTCACTGCAGATCTCAGCCAAGTGTCTCTGCCGGATCCCCAGTGTTATAGGATCACACTCAGCAGGGGATTAATAAGTGCCTCCGGGTATAAAGATCTTTGTTAGATCCCACTTAACTTCAAATAATTTAAACTTTGGCAGGAGCTCAACCTAAACACGTCTTTCTCCCTTGCTAGTTGGCTCCTCCCCCCTTTTTAAACTGATTTAAAGGGACATGAAACCCAAAATTTTTCTTTCATGATTTAGAAAGAGAAAGTTGTTTATAATTGTATGCTAATTTTCTTCTATTATCTATTTTGCTTCATTCTCTTGATATTCTTTGCTGAAAAGCATATATAGATATGCTTAGTAGCTGCTGATTGGTAGCTGCACATAGATGCCTCCTGTGATTGGTTCACCGTGTGCATTGCTATTTCTTCATTAAAGTATATCTAAAGAATGAAGCAAATTAGGTAATAGAAGTAAATTGGTATGTTGTTTAAAATTGTATTCTCTACCTTAATCATGAAAGAAAATGTTTGGGTATAGTGTCCCTTTAAGAAATGGTGAGTGCTTATTTTTCCAACCCTTCAGAATAAGATTCCTACCTATTAGAATGGACATATTAAGAACAAATTTGAATTGTGATAGATTTCTGTTGGTGAAATAAAAAACATGTGTTCTGCTTGGAGCATCATGTGGGTATTGCAGATTTTATTAGCCCAAAAATGAATCATTCTCTAAAATCTTTGTACCTTTTCGCATAACCAGAAGAAATGTAAGATATTTGCTCTGTTTTTTCTGCATTTCCCACAATGAGACCCATCTGCATCATTTGCCCCTTTGGAGATTATTTCTAGTGTAATATGTCATCTAAATTAATTTGATATGTTGCTTTTGGATTGTCATCGAGAGTGAAGGTTCCTCTACTAATCTTAATGAGCAAGCGGTCCTAAAAAGTGTAAAATGAGTAAAGTATAAATCTTTCCATTTAAAGATTGCCTTATCTAAGTGTATCTATATTAGTTACAATATTATATAATAAGGAGAGGATTTTCCCCTTTTAAATGGTATTTATTACTCTTGAAAAGTATAGGAAGATCCCAGGGTTAGCCCTTTCTTTTGCTGTAGCACCGCTGACAACTATAGAACTATGTGACCACAAGTTTTGTATAGTTTGTGTAAAAGAGAATCATTATTACTAACGTTTATTATTTTGCATAAGCTATATGAAAAAAGATTATTTTTATACAATAACGACCCACCCTCTCAATATCACCAATTTTATTTTGTTAACCTTGTAAAGATCCTGTACTGTGGTATTCTGTCTGCCTTAAAAGGACATGAAACCAAATATTTTCTTTCATGATTCAGACAGAGAATGCAATTTTAAACAACTTTCCAATTTACTTCTATTATCTAATTTGCTTCCTTCTCTTGTCATCCTTCATGAAAGGTCTATCTAGGAAAGCTCAGGAGCCGCAAAGAACCTAGGTTCTAGCGGCTGATTTGTGACTGCATATATATACAGATTGTCATTGGCTCACCCATGTGTTCTATTAGAAACCAGAAGTGTTTGCAATTTCAGTTCTGCAGCATCACTCATATGTTGTACAGAATAAAAAGTTATATTTAAAGGGACATATTACTGCATATATTTATTTTATGTAATTGGCAAGAGTCCATGAGCTAGTGACGGATGGGATATACAATCCTACCAGGAGGGGCAAAGTTTCCCAAACCTTAAAATGCCTATAAATACACCCCTCACCACACCCACAAATTGTTTTCTTCTATGATAAGCGCTTCTAAGCATTCTGAAGCCCAATTCCTCTCAGAGTACAGTGTTTGTCAGAGGGATGTGAAGAGAGTATCCCCTATTGATTTTTTTATGGTTTCCCTCACGGGAAATCTTTTCAAGGGTTCTCAGTTATCGGTCGTAGGGATTCATCTGCTACCTACCTTTTCAGATCGACAATATACTCTTATACCATTACCTCTACTGATAGTTTTCAGTACTGGTTTGGCTATCTGCTATGTGTGGATGGGTGTCTTTCGTTAAGTATGTATCATTATTTTAAGACACTCTCAGCTTTGGTTGGCGCTTTATGTATTGATATAAAGTTCTAAATATATGTATTTACTTATATTTGCCATGAGTCAGGTCTATGTGTATCTCCCTTTGCAGTCTGGCAGTTTAAATATGTGAATCATGTTTTAGGAAGTTTTTGTCTTACCTGGAGTATAGTCTTTTTTTTTCAAATTTGACTTGTTTTTCTTTTAAAAAAATTTGCGGGCAAATTAGGCTCGCAAGGGTGCAAAATGCTGTTATGAAGTGAGTTATGACGCGAGTTGCGTTATTTCCAGTTTGTTGGCGCCAAAAAAAATTATATACTTCCTTTTGCATCGTGTGTCATACTTGGCGCCAAAAAATTTAGTTTTATTTTACCCCACTTCCTATATGCTCCTTCCTTAATCTTATCCTTTCTCAGAAGCTGCTGTAGGTACCATGCTGCCTGAACACAGTTCTACCAAAGCTAAGTGTATCTGTTGTAAGCTAGTGGAGATTATATCTCCAGCTGTAGTATGTAACAGTTGTCATGATAAGATTTTGCATGCAGAAAAGGTTTCTTTTAGTGCTAGTACAGTATCTGTTGACCCCTCAACATCTAAAGTACATGATATCCCTGTTGATATGAAAAATTATATTGCTGATGCGATACAGAAGGCTATGTCTGCTATTCCGCCTTCAAATAAACATAAAAGGTCTTTTAAAACTTCTCATACTTCTGATGAAATGTGTAATGACCGACAACATACTGATATATCCACCTCTGATGAGGATCTCTCTGACTCAGAAGATCTTACTTCAGACATTGACACTGATTAATCATCTTATTTTTTAAGATTGAGTATATTCGTTCTTTGTTAAAAGAAGTGTTGATAACTTTGCATATTGAGGAGTCCGGTCCTCTTGATAATAAATCCAGTAAATGATTAAATTCTGTCTATAAACCTCCTGTGACTACTCCTGAGGTTTTTCCTGTTCCTGCTGCTATTTCTGATATGATTGCTAAGGAATATTCTAAGACTGGTACTTCTTTTGTTCCTTCCTCAAGGTTTTAAAAGTTGTATCCTTTGCCAGTGGCTAAATTAGAGTTTTTGGAAAAAGTCCCTAAGGTTGATGGGGCTATTTCTACTCTTGCTAAACATACTACTATTCCTATGGAAGATAGTACTTCTTTTAAGGATCCTTTAGATAGGAAAATTGAATCTTATCTAAGGAAAGCTTATTTACATTCTGGCTATATTCTCAGACCTGCCATTTCTGTGGCCAATGTTGCAGCTGCATCAACTTTTTGGTTGGATAGCTTAGCACAACGGGAAAAAGACTCTGATTTGCATAGTATTTTTCTTTTGCTTCAACATGCTAATCATTTTATATCTGATGCTATTTTTCATATCATCAAGATTGATGTTAAATCTATGTCTTTGGCTATTTTAGCTAGAAGAGCTTTATGGCTCAAATCATGGAATACTGACATGGTGTCTAAATCTAGGTTGCTATCTCTATCATTCCTGGGTAATAATTTATTTGGTTCCCAGTTGGATTCTATTATTTCCACTATTACTGGGGGAATGGAGTTTTTTTTGCCCCAAGATAAAAAGTCTAAGGGTAAATCTAAAGCTTCTAATCGGTTTCGTTCCTTTCGCCAGAATAGAGAACAGAAAACAACTCCTTCCCCCAAGGACTCTGGCTCCAATTGGAAGCCATCTTCGAATTGGAATAAATCCAAGCCTTATAAGAAACCAAGGCCAGTCCCCAAGACTGCATGAAGGTGCGGTCCTCAATCCAGTTCTACTGGTGGGGGTCAGATTGAAATTTTTTCAAGACCTTTGGGCAGGTTCCGTTTTGAATCATTGGATTCAGAATATTGTTTCTCAGGGGTATCAAATAGATTTCAGAATAAGACCTCCTGTGAGAAGGTTTTCTCTCTCTCTCACATTCCAACAAATCCTATGAAAGCTCAGGCCTTTCTGAAGTGTGTTTCAGATCTGGAGCTTTCAGGGGTAATTGTACCAGTTCCACTTCTGGAACAGGGTTTGGGTTTTTATTCAAATCTATTCATTGTCCCGAAGAAGGAAAATTTATTCAGACCAATTCTGGATCTGAAATTTTTTAATCATTTTGTAAGGGTCCCAACTTTCAAGATGGTGACTATAAGGACTATTCTGCCTTTTGTTCAGCAACGTCATTATATGTCCACAATAGATTTAAAGGATGCATATCTTCACATTCCAATTCATCCAGACCACTATCAGTTTCTGAGATTCTCTTTCCTAGACAAGCATTACCACTTTGTTGCTCTTCCATTTGGCCTAGCAACAGCTCCAAGAATCTTTTCCAAGGTTCTAGGTGCCCTTCTATCTGTAAACAGAGAGCAGGGTATTGCAGTGTTTCCTTATTTGGATGATATCTTTGTACTGGCTCAATCTTTTCATTTAGCAGAATCTCACACTAATCAACTTGTGTTGTTTCTTCAAAAACATGGTTGGAGGATCAATTTACTAAAGAGTTTCTTGATTCCACAGACAAGGGTCACCTTTTTAAGTTTCCAGATAGATTCATAGTCCATGACTCTGTCTTTAACAGACAAGAGACAAATGAAATTGGTTTCTGCCTGTCGAAACCTTCAGTCTCAATCATTCCCTTGAGTGGCTATGTGCATGGAAGTTTTAGGTCTCATGATTGCAGCATCGGACACAATCCCCTTTGCTAGTTTTCATATGAGACCTCTTCAGCTTTGCATAGATCTCATGGTGTCCCATCTAAACAAGAAACTTCCCAGGTATCTTTCCAGGTCCAGGGATCCTCAGGCGGAGATGGGGTAGATGCGTTTGCAGTTCCTTGGCCATACCAACCTGCTTACATCCTTCCGCCTCTAGTTCTTCTTCAAACCGTTAGCTCATAGAAAATTTTACTTTCAAAGTGGGCAGCTGAGCACGGTTTACTTTAATTTCATATCTATATTTAAAAAATAAGTTATAGCGCATCTTCATTACAACTGATGACTTATTCTGCACAACTAGCAAAGTTCTGTAAAACATTTTGAAACATTCTCTTGTAGATAGAAAAAAAAATGTTGATTAACTGGTCTCTTAAACACTTGATTTTTATTTTTTAAATGTACTAAAGAAAATGGATGTGTTCCATCTGCAGTTAAATGAGAGCTGTTAGGGATTCCCTGCAGCTATGATCCCTGTATTATGACTCATACACACTGACTCACTGTAAGACACACCTAAGGTGCACACCATAATATCACTGGAGACAATGAACCTGTTGCTTTCTATTCCAACACCACAGACACTGTCAAAGATTTGTTTTTTTCAGTGCTGTAAATTATTTTGCTATTTTCCAAAGCAGCCCCAATTCTTCCCATTAAATTCTATGGAAATTATATTTGTGCGAAATATCCCCAACAGCAATGCCTTGTTCTATTTTACCTTTTTTTTTTTTAATGACTGTGATACTTTGTATTAGATACCAAAAAATGTTCATTTGTGATTCATACGAAACATACAATTTTTAAAAAAAGTTTCCAGTTGACATTTTTAAATTAGTTTGGTACCCATGATGTTCTTTGTTGAAGAGATATACAGGTAGGTGTCTAGATCACATGACAGGACATAGTGCTGACATCTGGTACTCTTGCAAATGCATAACATTCTTGTAAAACTGCTGCCACATAGTGCTCTGTGACATGTGCACGCTCTTGAGATTACATCCCTTCTTTTTAACAAAATGTGCCAAGAAGAGAGTGAAGCAAATTTTGAAAATAGAAGTAAATTAGAAAGTTGTTTAAAATTGTATGCTCTGTCTAAATCACTAAAGACAATGTTAGGTTTCATGTCTTCTTAATGCCGATTTTAATTGTGGGTTTGGTGAAGAAACATTACTATCCTTTTACTCCTTGGGGTAACATTGGAAGTGTCTGTACTTATTTCTGTTTTATGGAAGTATATCATTTATTGGATTTAGTATATTTTACAGTGCAGAGCAAAACTACATTCCAAGATAAAACAGACAATTATGTTCCATGGATGGAATTGAAACAAAAGAACAAAGTAAAGTGGTTGGAAGCCTAAGGTTTAAAGGAATATAAAAGAAAATTGCACAGCAGTGAATTTCAGATTTGAATAGAAACATTTTTGCAATTAAAATGCTTTTTGTAAAGTTATTACAAATTGAGTGTTAACTCTTCCTGTGCATATGACCCATTGAATATACAGGTTGTGCGTTGACCCATTACCCTCTCGCACAGGTTCTGAGTATGCAATGAGAGTGCACGCAACCTGTAAACAAGAGAACGATTGTTCTATGATGCAATTCCCCTTCTTCAAGATATTGATGCAATTCCCCTTCTTCAAGATATTGATTAAGGAAGAGCAAAAGGCTTTTTTCGAATAGTAGATCTGCTAAATTTGTTCACTTAAAGGGACACTGAACCCAAATGTTTTCTTTTGTAATTCAGAAAGAGCATGCAATTTTTAGCAACTTTCTAATTTACTCCTATTATCAATTTTTCTTCGTTCTCTTGCTATCATTATTTGAAAAAGAAGGCATCTAAGCTTTTTTTTTTTTTGTTTCAGTACTGTGGACAGCACTTTTTTATTGGTGGATGAATTTATCCACCAATCAGCAAGGACAACCCAGGTTGTTCACAAAAATGGGCCGGCATCTAAACTTACATTCTTGCATTTCAAATAAAGATACCAAGAGAATGAAGAAAATTTGATAATAGGAGTAAATGAGAAAGTTGCTTAAAATTTTCATGCTCAATCTGAATCACGAAATAATTTTTTTTTGGTACAGTGTCCCTTTAAGCATAACATTCAAATTGTATGTAAAAGGGAAAGTCTAATTGAAAATTTGTTATTGTTTTCAAAGATAGATAATCCCTTTATTATCCATACCCCAGTTTTGCATAATCTCAGTGCTTTTTACAAACTTGCATTTTAGCCAATCATTGTTGGTTCTTGTACAGCCATTATCATTCTCCATGGAAGTGAGCACAATGTTATCTACATGGCATACATGAAGTAGCACTGTATAGTTGGTGTGCAAGATTTAAAAAGCTAATAAAAAGTACTGCAGGGGCTTAGAAACAGGAAATCTTAGAGGTCATAACGTATATTAATATAACCATGTTGGTTATACAAAGCTGGGGAATGGGTAGTAAAGGGGGTATCTATCTTCTTAAACAATAACAAATAAATCAAGTAGACTGTCCCTTTAATTTCAATAGATTTGCTTTAACGTGTATGAAAATCACTATTACACTGGATACCCCAGTGCTAAATTTGTTATTTCTATGGATTTATCTTGAAGTCTACAGGGATCAACATTCCAGTTTTTATATGTATAACAGGGATGGCCAACTGGCGGTCTATGGACCTTCAATGTGCAGTTGCAGGATTGCTTGAATGAGCTTGCACCGCCAGGGATCCAACCTGCATCTGCATTTTCAATGGAGCCCAATAGTCTCTTCCAAATATGTCAGATGTTCAGCAAACATTCAGTTACAGCTAACACATACGTCTGATATTAGTTATTAGTAACATGTGAGTAGGTTATTGTAGCTTTGCTTGTTGTGAGATGATCCTTATGTTTCTTCTGCTGTTGTTTGCAGTGCAAGCAGCTGCCTGGCAGCCTGTCCAGTGATCTTCACTATTGGATAGGGAAGGAGTCCTCGCAAGATGAGCAGGGGGCAGCTGCGCTATACACAACTCAGCTTGACGAGACGCTGGGAGGGAGCCCGATCCAGCACCGAGAAGTACAGGGATATGAATCAGCCATCTTCAAAAGTTATTTCAAAAATGGCATTATGTAAGTTTTATATATATGTATTATAAATATATATATATGTGTGTGTGTGTATTATAAATATATATATGTGTGTGTGTGTGTGTATTTATAAATATAAATATATATGTGTGTGTGTGTATTATAAATATATATATGTGTGTGTGTATTATAAATATATATGTGTGTGTATTATAAATATAAATATATATGTGTGTGTATTATAAATATATATATATGTGTGTGTGTATTATAAATATATATATGTGTGTGTGTGTGTGTATTATAAATATATATATGCGTGTGTATTATAAATATATATATATATGTGTGTGTGTATAATAAATATAAATATATATATGTGTGTGTATTATAAATATAAATATATATATGTGTGTGTGTGTATTATAAATATATATATATATATGTGTGTGTGTATTATAAATATATATATATATATATATGTGTGTGTATTATAAATATATACCGTATATGCGTGTGTGTGTGTGTATTATAAGTATGTATCGATCTCTCTATCTATCTATCTATCTATCTATATATCTATAACTATAAAATCCTACAGACTCCATGCAAACCTTTTAGCGGACCCTGGGTTTCAAATCTCAACATCGCTTGGCAGGATTTATTTAAAGAAATATGCAACCCACAATGTTTCTTTCATTTATTCAGATAGAGGATGTAATTTTAAACAATTTTCTAGCTTCATATTCCTTTAAAGGGACATTAAACATTTTGAGATTGATTTTAATATAAAATGTTTAAAGGGACATGAAACCCAACATTTTTCTTTCATGATTTAGTTAGAGCATTTCTTTTATCAAATGTGCTTCATTCTCTTGGTATCATTTGTTAAAGGAGGAGCAATGCACTACTGGTTTCTAACTGAACACATGAGTGAGCCAATGACAATCGGTATAAATATATGCAGCCACCGATCAGCAGCTAGAACCTGGGTTCTTTGCTGCTCCTGAGCGTGCCTAGATAAACCGTTCAGCAAAGGATAACAAGAGAAGGAAGCAAATTAAATAATATAAGTAAATTGGAAAGTTGTTTAAAATTGTATTCTCTATCTAAATCATGAGTGTGTAATTATGACTTTACTGTCCCTTTAACTATATGTTAAAAAAAAAAAAAACTTTTCAATATACATTTATTATTTATTTTGTATAATTTTCCTGTAATTAAGCTCTGAAAAGTGTGGTCTTTTCAATTACCCTATGTGTGTTTAAAGTATATACTGATATTTTGTAACTTAAAGGGACATTATACACTCATTTTTTCTTTGCATAAATGTTTTGTAGATGATCTATTTATATAGCCCATAAAGTTTTTTTTTTAAAATAAATGTATAGTTTTGCTTATTTTTAAATAACATTGCTCTGATTTTCAGACTCCTAACCAAGCCCCAAAGTTTTTAATTGAATACTGTCAGCTACCTTCTCCAGCTTGCTCCTGTTTGTTTAAAGGGTCTTTTCATATGCAAAAGAAGGGGGAAGGGGGGGAGTGTCTTATTTCCCACTTGCAGTGGGCTTTCCAACTACCTTTTCAACAGAGCCAAACTGACAGCTTCTAAGTAAGTTTTTAAACAGTTTTATACTGGATTTTTATATCCGTATCTGTGCATCTTATTCTTTATAGTAGTGTCTATTACATGCAGTTATATGAAAATGAGTGTATACTGTCCCTTTAAAGGGACACTGAACCCAAAAATTTTGTTTTGTAATTCAGAAAGAGCATGCAATTTTAAGCAACTTTCTAATTTACTCCTATTATCAATTTTTCTTTGTTCTCTTGCTATCTTTATTTGAAAAAGAAGGCATCTATGCTTTTTTGGGGTTCAGTACTCTGGACAGCAATTTTTTATTGGTGGATGAATTTATCCACCAATCAGCAAGGACAACCCAGGTTGTTCACCAAAAATGGGCCAGCATCTAAACTTACATTCTTGCATTTTAAATAAAGATACCAAGAGAATGAAGAAAATTTGATAATAGGAGTAAATTAGAAAGTTGCTTAAAATTTCATGCTGAATCTGAATCATGAAAGAATTTTTTTGGGTACAGTGTCCCTTTAATTATCCTAGATTTTAAAGCGTGTTCTTCATATCTCATATCTTCTCCTAAGGCCAGTTAGTGACGGTTATAAATTAACCAATAAAGTAACCACCACACAGGATTTAAAGTAACTCTAACATTTAGCCACCAATAAGCAAGCACAACCCAGGTTCTGAACCAAACATGGGTTGGCTTCTAAGCTTAGATTCCTGCTTTTTAAATAAAGATAACAAGAGAACAAAGAAAAATTGATAATAGGAGTAAGTTAGAAAGTTGCTTAAAATTTCTGCTCTATCTGAATCATGAAATAATTTTTTGGGGCTTAGTATCCCTTTAATACAACAGGTTTTAGTTGTGCATAAACTTTTAGCATTTCTTTCTAGTTTCAGAGAGAGAGCTGTGCTGCATGCAATAACAGTTCACGTTTAAAGGGACACTGAACCCAAATTTTTTCTTTAATGATTCAGATAGAGCATGCAAATTTTAAGCAACTTTCTAATTTACTCCTATTATCAATTTTTCTTCATTCTCTTGCTATCTTTATTTGAAAAGCAAGAATGTAAGTTTAGGAGCTGGCCCATTTTTGGTAAACTACCTGGGTTGTCCTTGCTGATTTGACAGCTCCAATAAGCAAGTGCTGTCCAGGGTCTGAACCAAAAATTGGCTGGCTCCTTGGCTTAGATGCCTTCTTTTTCAAATAAAGAAAGCAAGAGAACAAAGAAAAATGTATAATAAATAAGTAAATTAGAAAGTTGCTTAAAATTGCATTACAAATGACAAAAAATAGAACACAAAGTGCGCTACTGCATGACCCAAAAATTTGCTTCTAGTATGTATCACAGGCACCAATCATATAAACAATGACACATACGTTCATATTATTATGTAACCTATGTATATTAGAAAAGTTCTTCTATGTTGTATCGTGTTATCCTGATACAAAAATGACTTGGTATTAGACAAGGCAGTTCATAAGTCCCATGTATTCTGCGTGTTAAAGCTGCAGCTCCTCCAAAGAAAGTCCCATCACAGACCGTTCAGGATTTAACTACAAAAACAAGAAGACAGGGGAGCGCAACACGCATCTGAGTGTAGACAATAAGTTCAAATTTATTAAATAGCCCCTTCCCCAGAGTGCTACTTACAAAATAGACAAATATAACGGACACATCAGTTGTATACAACTATGTAGCTTGCTTCGGCGTCTGACGTATCACTTGTCCGCCTCCTTCTGAATGCTCCCAGCTGATCCAATCGTCAGTGTGTTTTACACGCTGTTTCTCTGACAGTTCTGACAGTTCTTGATATATGGGATATCGTAAATCCAGAAGGGTGCAAAGGTTTCGTTTCTAACTAGACAGTGCGGATCAGGTCCGCCAGACTTCGCTGAATACTGAGAGCAATACGCTCTCTGTATTCAGCATTGCACCAGCTGCTCACAAGAGCTGCTGGTGCACCGCCGCCCCCTGCAGACTCGCGGCCAATGAGGGAGGTGTCAATCAACCCGATCGTACTTGATCGGGTTGATTTCCGGTGATGTCTGTCCGTCTGCTCAGAGCAGGCGGACAGGTTATGGAGTGGCGGTCTTTGTGACCGCTGCTTCATAACTGCTGTTTCTGGCGAGTCTGAAGACTCGCCAGAAACACGGGCCGTCAAGCTCCTTTCGGATAGGCCCCATTGTCTACGCTTAAAATTGCATGCTTTATCTGAATCATGAAAGAAAAAATTGGATTTAGTGTCCCTTTAACCAATATAACAGATATGCACCTTCTCACAAAGGATGGGCGAATGTTTTGCAATAGTCGAAAACTGAAACAAATTTTAACTCGTTTGTTCGTTTCGAATTTAGAATGTTTGCACATCATTCTAACATTCGTTTTATGTAATAGTATTTGTAAAACTTTCTTTGAATGTTATATTCGATTAAAAATGTTCTATAATTCGATTCAAATTATGCAATATTTGAAATAGAAACATTCAAAGTTATATATTTATAGCTGCTATTTATCAATTTTCTAAATTCCCTACCACATAAACTAGTGAACTTCTGAATAGTATTTGTTAAATCGAATGTTACATTCGAAATTTCGAATGTGGATATTCAATTTCATTATGAACATTTGAAAAAAAAAAGTAACATTCGATTAATGAATTTTAATGGATTTTCATTCTTATCAACATTCGATGGTCCAAAACAAATTTCCACAGGACTATTCTTTCTACCAAATAAATTACATGGTCTGCACATTCACCCTTCCCTACTTCTCACTACAATAAACGCTGCATCATCCATCTGTCTGTCTATGTGTGTATCTATCTGTCTATGTGTGTATCTAGCTGTCTATGTGTGTATCTAGCTGTCTATGTGTGTATCTATCTGTCTATGTGTGTATCTATCTGTCTATGTGTGTATCTATCTGTCTATGTGTGTATCTATCTGTCTATGTGTGTATCTATCTGTCTATGTGTGTATCTATCTGTCTATGTGTGTATCTATCTGTCTATGTGTGTATCTATCTGTCTATGTGTGTATCTATCTGTCTATGTGTGTATCTATCTGTCTATGTGTGTATCTATCTGTCTATGTGTGTATCTATCTGTCTATGTGTGTATCTATCTGTCTATGTGTGTATCTATCTGTCTATGTGTGTATCTATCTGTCTATGTGTGTATCTATCTGTCTATGTGTGTATCTATCTGTCTATGTGTGTATCTATCTGTCTATGTGTGTATCTATCTGTCTATGTGTGTATCTATCTGTCTATGTGTGTATCTATCTGTCTAATGTGTGTATCTATCTGTCTAATGTCTATGTGTGTATCTGTCTGTCTAATGTGTATATCTATCTATACATTGATAATGGCAGTAATGTAGCAGAAGAGTGCATTGCCTTGCTGCATTGGTATAACCCATACCTATACTTTTCATCCCTTAGCTACAAGAAGGGAGGGGTGGGCTCAGGATTTAAACACGTGGAGACAAACATGTACAATATCCGTCGGCTGCTGCACGTGAAAGGGAAGAAACATGTAACTGCTACAGAGGTGAGTATGGATCTTTAGCAGCGAGTCTTTATATTATTATATTATTCAGCAGCAATACTTTCTCTGTAAATCCATAACACAAATAGCGTTCTCAAGAGTTTTCATTATAGCAGGGGGGCCTTCAGGGGCCACATCAGATTTATTTAGAGGGCCAAGTAACACATTTTATAATTGATGCCTGAATCTGATTAGTTAAAAAAAAACATTTACATTAATGACAAAATCTTACTTTTAGGTTTCTACTCTATCACAAAAAAAACAGGGAAATTAGGCTTAATTAACTTAAATTTGAAAACTAACCGCTGGGCTCCTCTCTAATACACTGTTTGCTATTAGAAACATGACTACAAAACCTTACTGACAATGATATGAGTTTCATATCCCTATTAAACACAGGATTGATGGGGGGTGGGCACAGACTTTTGGTTCCTTTAAAAGAGATCTCAGAATGACAAGTGACTTATTAAAGGGACATGAAAACCCAAAAAATTATTTCATGATTTAGGTAGAAGATGCAATTTTAAACAACTTTCAAGTTTACTTCTATTATCAAATTTTGCTTCATTCTCATGGTATCATTTGTTGAAGGAGCAGCAATGCACTACTGATTTCTAACTGAACACAAGTGTGAGCCAGTTCTTTGCTGCTTCTGATCTTTCCTAGACAAACCTTTCAGCAAAGGATAACAAGAGAAGGAAGCAAATTAAATAATCAATGTAAAATGGAAATGTGTTTAAAATTGTATGCTTTGTCTAAATCATGAATGTCTAATTATGACTTTACTGACCCTTTAAGGATCAAACTAAATTGGTCTTACAAAACATTGGTCAAAACCAGGGGTCAAGTCCAGCAGGAACGCTTGGGAACGGAGTTCCTGTACTATTTTTGTAGGAAGAACTACTGTAAGTTCCCCCAGGACAGAGATCAGAAACACTTCAGTTAACACTGCTGCTGCTGGTCAGAGGAGCTGGAGCACAGTCTGGTTAGAGGGATAGTGAGATCCTCTAGTAAAGTGCAGTAACACAATACACTAAATGCAAGTCTGTTACAGATAGGTCCTTACATTTCTGTGTGGCTTGCTCTGGGGTTATTTAGCTCCCCTCAGCATTTAACAGGACTATTGCAACTTAAGTGGAAGAGATTCTGTGACAGAGGGGGAGTCTGAGGCCCAAAGGCAACCATTCAACCCTTCATTGGTTTTAATTTGCTTTGATTAAACAAAGTGTATAGATTATATACATATAAATACAGTGTGTGTGTGTGTGTGTATAAAACAATATTAATTGTAAAGGGGTGAAAAGTCTTGGTGAGTTGTTGTAGGACTTGATCCCTGGTCAAAACTGAAAACTGCTTGTTGGTATTTTATCTTTAAAAGGCAAAAAGACAGATACCACTGTAAGTCTCTATCTTCTTTACAAATAGAATTCTTTACAAATAGAATGGGCCTCCCTGTACAATAAAACAAAAGACAGACTGATCCCTGTTAAATGTTCATATTAAATGTCACCAGCACTGAGGTCACAGAAGTATCAGACTATATAATAATAATAATCTGTGTTGCAGGTGGAGTTATCCTGGAAAAGCTTCAATAAAGGAGATGTCTTCCTTCTCGATCTTGGGAAAGTGATCATCCAATGGAACGGGCCTGAAAGCAACAAGTCTGAAAGGATAAGGGTCAGTTATTTTTTATGTTATAGCACTGCATTGCTAATGATTAGCAATGTATCCACCAATCGGCAAGCGCTTCCCAGGGTGCTGAACCAAACAAAAGTCTAAAGTGTAATTACTTAACATCTAAGTTTATTCATTCATAACTTTATTGAGGACCAAAGTCAAAGTTGCAAAAAAGGGCAACTGACAAAAAAAAAAAATAGTATCATCCATGTATTTTTATAAGCGCCTATAAAATAACCGTGCGTCTCTCATCAGGCCTGTACCTTAGCTCAGAGCATCCGAGACGATGAGAGAGGGGGGAGAGCGCAGATCGGCATCATAGACAATGAGCAGGATTCCTCTGATCTAATGCAAATAATGAGCGCTGTGCTTGGAACCAGAACTGGAGAGCTGAAAGCAGCGGTTCCCGATGAAAAGGCAGATGAACAGCAGAAGGCCAATGTCAGGCTTTACCAGTAAGTCCACAGCTCCTGCAAGGAATGTGCAACCTGGAGTCTGTCTGTGTTATTGTAACTAGGCGGCTGTTTGAATAATTTATTGTACTTTCTTGTGCATTAAATCATGGCTTCCTTTCTCTGCAGATTTAAAAAAATAGTATAACTTAACTCCTCAATTGCCAAAGAGAAACACACTACATAGTTCATCTATTTATTCAGCATTTTTAGAGTGAAAGTTCATAAGTAAAGGGACATACACAGCTGCAATAGGAAAGTTCTCCAATCTATTATAGAGTATTTTACTATTGCTTGCCTATACGTTAAGCCCATCATGGTGAACTTTTAAGGTCTCCTCTACCCCTCACCTATTATATATATTTGCCTTGTAAATACTACTTGTTTTTATCTTACTGTCAGAAAGAGTGCCGGACAGATAGCTCAGCATGCTAAGGCACTGAGCTCTGTAGCATCCCAAGGGTTGCAGGTTCGATCTCCGGCGAGGTCCACTCAGCCTTTCATCCTTCCGAGGTCGATAAAATGAGCAGTGCCTTGAGACCCTTACTGGTGATTAGCCGCGCTTTACATGTACCAATACATACATACATACAAAGAGAGCAGTGATTAACCCCATCTGTTATCCATATATAGAGCAGTGATTAACCCCTTCTTGCCAGCTACCTGCAGACCAGTTTCTAACACAAAGTCAATCAATTTGGCAATGAATTCCTTATGTGAGCTACATATAAAGCAGAGTTTAATCCTATAGATCCGCGTTTAGCACCTTTTTCATCACATACAGAGCAATGTTAACAACAATTAAATTAACTTTTTTCTCCTTGGCGACCTTTTAATGCGCCTCCGTGTCTAGGGAGGACCCTTCATGAGCCCAATTACAGATCAAGCATGTGGTCTAGCAGGAGGGTGATTGGGCTCTCTATGCGCCCCCTGAATTAAGCCAAATACAGCCATTTAGATGAGGAACTTCATACTCACAATGACAATTTTAGTTGTATTCCGATATACTCTGTCAGGGCATCCTGGGGCATACAAAGAAGCCATGCACACCACCAGACCCCAGGGAGGTGAAATTTATTGTCCCAGTCATAGACCCTGCTAGCCTGTATGTATGATAGGGGACAATATTGTGTTTTACCTAATAAAGGGACAGTCTACTCCAAAATTATTATTTGTTTTAAAAAAATAGATAATCCCTTTATTACTAATTCCCAGTTTTTCCACAACCAACACTGTTATATTAATGTACCTTTTACCTTGTATCTAAGCCTCTACTGACAGCCCCCTTATCTCAGTGCTTTTTGCATACTTGCATTTAAACTAATTAGTCCTGGTTCCTGCATTACTCCATGGGAGTAGTAGAATGTTATTTATTTGGCACACGAGAAACAGCACTGTCTGGCTGCGAAAAGCTGATAAAATGCACTGAGATAAGAGGTGGAATTTAGGGGTTATAATGTACTTTAATATAATAATGAGGTAGTGCAATGAATGAATGGGTAGTAAAGGTGTTATCTATTTTTTTAAACAATAAACATTTTGGGGTAGACTGTCCCTTTAAAGCACAGCTAACTTTTATGTTTTGTTTAATTAAAGTGTTTTTGAAAAGTCTGGAGATTTGGTTGTTCAAGAAATAGCTACAAAACCACTGACCCAGGACCTGCTTCAGCATGAGGTAAGTGGTATCCCGATATAATCTTGTGACAAGAATAAACAGAGCTCTTAACTATGTCAAAATATTACTGTCCAGTCACTGATCTCAACAAAAGGATTGGCTCTATGATTAGCGCTATGAACTGAACTTGATAGGAGACTATTAACAAGCTGCAAACATACAGGGCAGACAGTATTTAGTATAATGTATCTTTTTATGATGTCCTCTGTGTTTGCTTCTGTGTAGGGCTGTGAAAAGTCTAAAAAATGACTTCTAAGTATTTGTGCATTTACTTAGGCTGAGTGTAGGAAGATGTTCCCGAATTATCAGGGACAGAGAAGGTTTCAAAATTATTGTAGAATGCTGTTAGCTCAATGGATTATTCTAAAACACTGGAATAAATGGATATTCTAAGGCAATTTGTTAATAAATAGTTTAGAAACAAATCTAAAGCAAAATGTTGCGCTCTTTTAACCTGGGGTATTACATTTTCGCCGTTCATTATCTGTTTTGTCCCAGAGCTAATCTTATTCTCCAGAGCAGGACTTAAAGGGACAAATTAAAGTTTCAAAATTATGAGTGTGCAATTTTAATCAAATTTCCAATTTACTTTTATTATCTAATTTGCTTTGTTCTCTTGGTATGCACTGTTGAAAAACATACCTAGGTAGGCTCAGGAGCAGCAAAGCACTACTGGGAGCTAGCTACTGATTGGTGGCTGCACATATATGCTTCTTGTCATTGTCTCACCTTATGTGTCTAGCTAGCTCCCAGTAGTGCATTTCTCCTTCAACGTGGACAACAAGAGAATGAAGCACATTTGATAATAGAAGTAAATTGAAAAGCTATTTAAAATTGTATATTCTATCTGAATCATGATAGAACGATTTGTGGTTTCATGTCCCTTTAAGTTCCAGTATGTGTTTAACCCTTTGCTTAGTAAGAGATCCCAGTGACACATATCATGGTTTTATTTTGTGTAGTAAAATTAGCAAAACTAACATTTCTGCATGTTTTAGTGTCTGGCTCCCTCTAGTGGCTTCATTGAAATGTATCTCTGTACATTTTTTTTTTTTTTTTTCTTCTCTGTTTTTCAGGACTGCCACATTCTAGATCAAGGAGGGGTGAAGATCTTTGTCTGGAGAGGGAAAAACTCCAGCCCCACAGAGAAGAAGGCAGCTTTCAGCAGAGCTGTGGTAAATATTCCACACAGAACCCACAAACCAGTGCACTCTGTGCTAAATAATATAGGCCTAGATAACAAGTGTGGCGTAAAAATGGTAGCTCTGTGGTGCGCTAACATCGCTAGAGTACAGTCCATAGTTACAAATTCAGAGCAAAATGTTAGACTCCCAGTTAAACGGCACCCATGGGGATTGGTACATTCCGGATAAGTGTAGTTTCTGGTTGCTTGAGAGTTACTATTAAAAATAGGCACATCTAGGGGAGGGGCGTGGCTAGCAGCGGCCATGAATAGTCGCAAAGAATGAAGCTCCCAGATCATTCTTAACAATCAGCAGATTATCTTTAGTGAATTTGACCATCCAACTCTACAACTACAAAATTAATTTGTCACATCTACTGCTGCCTTGTTTGCAGTCGAATTTACCTACTTTTAGCACCTGGTAATAGGGTTGCCACCCACCCTGGTATCACTTGAACAGTCCTGGTCTGGCGCTGTATGTCTTGTGTCCCGGATCTACCCTTAAACGCCCCGGGCTAAGAGCTCACCTGGTGCAGCAAGCAGCAGTGAGCACAGATTTTAAAATAAAATTAGCTGGCCAGGGAAGCTCTTAGCCCAGGAGGAGAGACAGAGCCTAGAGTGTGTGGGAGGGGGGGAAGAGGGTCGAGACTCGGTATTGGAATTGGGGAGACTGCGGTAACATCTACTGAACTGCTACAGCTGTCACATTACACACATTACTACAATGTTTTCAACCCGCCCACGTCTGTTGAATTCAACCAACCAGAAGCCACCTGCGAGGGACGTCATATTTTGGCTTCTCCATAGAAACTAGAAGCAGCATGCTCAGTGATTGCAGGAGGCTTGCCCACCTTGGCAACAAAGTGACGGCGCAGAATGGTGCCTGGGCAGTGGGCACCCTAAAAGGTGGGCTAATGCTAAACAGGCTTGTGGAGGGGATTTGTCACGTCCTGTGGCTGCACAACTCTGATGAGCATAACCATGTGCGCAGATTTATTAGTGCAATCACCATCAGACAAACAGCAGCCGGTGGCGGTCCCATTAGGTATCAGCACAGAGGTACGTACAAAGTACAAACCAGTTACCTGACCGTGTATTTACATATACTCTCTGCACAGATGTGCAAGACAAGCTTTTTATGTACCAAAGGATCACATTGTGCTTTAAGTCATTGTGTTCTCATGTAATGGAATATAAATAAATATATAAATATAAAATTTTATTTCATATTGAATTTGAGGCCACGAGAAGCCACACCCCAAGCCACGCCCTGAGACACACCCTCTCCACCCCCATTTAAAAAGTGTCCAGGAATCTTCTGGGCAAAAGGTGGCAACCCTACCTGGGCTAGCTCATTGTAAACTCAGATGGCAGCCTACAATTGAGCTCCTAATACTCCACACGGCAGTCTGGACAGATGGGAACCTGCTGCTGCTACTAACTTATATCAACACTGATGAGAAAAACAGAAATCTCCTCTACTGCAGGGTACTTACAGTTGTAAACTGAAGGCCCTCTGAGTATTATGGAGGAAGATCTCGCTGCAATGAAAGCCCTCCTGACGAGTCTCGATGACCTCATGACCAATAGATTCCATCAGCTAGTAACTTATATACGATTCCCGTCTGAAAGAGAAAATGTCACCGCTGTACCTTCAACACAACAAATGAGACAAGTAGAACTGAATCCAGAACCAAAGATGGCAATCGCTCCATTACTCTTGTTGAGCCATGCAGACAGAGACCTACTAGATTCATATGAAACTGAGGGCCATATTGTTTCTTTGCCTGTCCAAGAGGGTGCGGCTGGCCTGCTGGACCAAGTGGCAGACTACTTACACTCTCAGAATAAAGATTCAGCCGGATCTCCCACTCTGTTGGCGGCTCCTAGCTCTTACATGCACATCAAAAGGCCAGAAGTGCCGGAGACAAAATTTGCTGCGCCATATCTCAAAGCGAGAGCCTTAGTCAGTCTACCTAGAACTCTAAAGTCTACAGATGAACACCTTGCCAAGATGGAGAACCCCCTATACTCAGAGCTGAATAAAATATGCATAATCAATTAGATGAAGGACTTACCCCATCGTATAAGAGCGCCTGTAATTCCCAACCCCAGCTTTTTTGCTCTGGAGGCTTGGTGTGGGTTGAATCGCAAGCGGGCACTCGGCAGACAGCATTTGTATATACTTAATACTACTTCTGCCACCATAAAGTCCTGATCATAATTGGGATCTATTATGTTTACTCTATTTAGCTGGTTACAAGTTTATGAGACACAGTTAATAAACCAATAGTTGTTGATGTTCAATCTCACATCATGCATGCCTACTGTTTATAATGTTTATATGTTATAGTTATATGAACCAATTGTTAGGTGTAGATATATAGGCGGATTATGCTGAACCTATAGATGAGATCTCCTTTCCGTTTAACCTCATTACAGTTTGTTTATTAAATATTCAGCTCCCTTCATGGCTATTTGATATTAATATTTAAATACAGTAAATAAAAGCAAATTATTCATATTAATGTCGCCTCCGTTCAGTCAAGGGCACCCAGTGGCAGCGTGAGGTCTAATTCTCAGACTGCCTTGTGCTCACAACTTTCAATAGCAGTTATGTAGGGTCTGGTAGCATGAAACGGGCGCGCTTTCACCTTCGAGAGCCCACTATAGAGAAAGGAAGCTGCGGAGCAAAGTTAGTGTTCATTTTAATGTACAGTATCTTTGTTTTTTGTTTTTTTTCTTTTTTTTCTTTTGTGGTTGCTTGAGTTCCGGTTAACTGAGTGTTTACTGTATATGTATGTATGTGTGTGTATATACTGTAAACATACAGATTTGAGCCCTTCCCAGTTTAACACCTTATCCTATACCACATCCCTTTTAATGCGTATATAGCCTGTGTATATATATATGTGTGTGTGTGTGTATATGTATGTATATGTGTATATAATATATATATATATATATATATATATATATATATATATATATATATATATATATATACACATACACACACACATACACACATACACACACACATACACACACACACACACACACACACACTTGAGTCCTTCCCAGCCCAACACCTTTAAATCACTGTTAAAACATTTTTAATTACAAAAAAAAACATATTTAACAGGGTGCGCTAAAAAACTGTCTGTCTTGCTAAACTTTTGTGGTAGTGCTATTTTACTTTTTAACTTCTAATACCAAATTTACACTATTCTTAATGCAGGGCATGTAGCACACCCTGCGCTATCAATACATCTCCACTTGTAATCTAGGCCATAGATATAAATAATAAATGCTACTGACTTTTTTACATTAGGCTTTAAAGGTAAATAAAAGCAATAACTTTCTCTCTTGATTGACAACTTTTTTTCTGCTAAGAAGTAAACTATACAGTATATCATTTTACTTTACTAGTTAGGGAAGAAAAGTTATTGGTCCAGAGGGAAAAAGTTCCTAGTCCACTCAGTGTTAGAGAGACATTAAAGGGACACTGAACCCAATTTTTTTCTTTTGTAATTCAGATAGAGCATACAATTTTAAACAACTTTCTAATTTACTCCTATTATCAATTTTTCTTCATTCTCTTGCTTTATTTATTTGAAAAAGAAGGCATCTAAGCTATTTTTTGGTTCAGGACCATGGAAAGCACTTGTTTATTGGTAGGTGAATTTACCCACCAATCAGCAAGAACAACACAAGAAAGATACCAAGAAAATGAAAATAATTTGATAATAGGAGTAAATTAGAAAGTTGCTTAAAATTGCATGCTCTATCTGATTCATGATAGAAAATAAATTGGGTTCAGTGTCCCTTTAAGTCTCCCTCTAAATATGGGTGCCGCCATTTTGGAACCTAAGTTACATTACAGGTATCTGAAGGAGAGTTGCTGCACTGTGCAAACTCATCAGCACTGGAATGCAGAGAAAGCTAGATTTCAACATGGCCGCTCATAACTAGAGGGAGGGTGGATAATCTAAATGCCATGCTTATAAAATCTATTTAGTTTTTAATTTCCCTTTTAAGAAGAAAAAAATGCTCAATTTCTTAATCATCTACTGCAATTTCTTACTAGTCAATGGAAACGCTGTTACTATATTCCTCTTTAGAAATAATAGATTGTTGTGTACTTTGTTACAAGTAAGGGAGCAAACTTGCACATATTATGTAATTTTTTTTTTCTAGATGGTTGTAAAACAGATTTTGCTGATGGTTATAAAGTTAGGTATTATTCAGGATTCCCTATATGTGAGGTGGCATCTTGCCATAGAAAAAAACTTCATAATTGCCTTAAATCCGTCTGCCTTAGCACAGGCCTAGTTGGCCTAAGACAAAACAGCACTGGTCGGAGCTATTTAGCTTTATTACATAAGTTTATTGTAAATTTTATTTGCTACAAATAATTAAAAAAAAATACTGTACAAGCAGATATGGTAGGTAAGAGTTTATCAATTTGTTCTATTTCTCTCTTCACTCTTTCTCTAGGGTTTTATACAAGCTAAAGGATACCCAGCAACCACAAACGTAGAAGTAATGAACGATGGCGCTGAATCTGCCATGTTCAAACAACTGTTTCAGAACTGGAAAGATTTTGAGGAAACGCAAGGGCTTGGGAAATCATACAGTGTTGGAAAAATTGGTAAATAAATATTTTTTGGTTAACTTATACAGAAATCTCTGACAATTATTTAATGGATTAAATTGTTTAATTGTGGAAATGATTACGTTTATGTCGGGGCTTGACAAAGTGATATCAATCTTTGGGGCTACCCAAAAATTACACAATTTTAGGGTCCAAACAAAAGGCAGTTTGTGTGTGTGTGTATGTATGTATGTATGTGTGTGTGTGTGTGTGTGTGTGTATGTATATGTGTGTATATATATATATATATATATATATATATATATATATATATATATATATATATATATATATATATATATATATATATATATATATATATATATATATATATATATATATAAAAAATAAACTCCCTCCTTGACCCATTGCAATCTGGATTTTGTCCCCATCACTCCACAGAGAAAGCAATTGTTAAGGTTACCAACGACCTACTTACAGCAAAATCAAAAGGCCACTTCTCTCTGCTTATCCTCCTTGATCTGTCCGCAGCCTTTGACACTGTTGACCACCCTCTTTTGCTCAGAACCCTCCAATCCTTCGGCATCTGTGACACAGCCCTCTCGTGGCTCTTTTCCTACCTGTCAAACCGTACCTTTAGTGTAGCCTTCTCTCGCCTCCTCTGCCCCGTCACCACTTTCTGTCGGTGTACCGCAAGGCTCTGTCCTCAGTCCCCTTCTCTTCTCAATCTACACATCATCACTAATAAAGTCCCACGGTTTACAATATCATTTGTATGCCGACGACACCCAAATCTACTTCTCTGCACCAGACCTTTCTCCTTCCTTGCTAACCCATGTCACTAACTGTCTCTCTCACATCTCTAACTGGATGTCCTCTCACTACCTCAAGCTAAATCTCTCCAAAACCGAGCTCCTTATTTCCCCCCCTTCTTCTAAACTTTCCACCCCCAATCTCTCTATAACTGTTGACAACTCCATCATTACCCCTACCCCGCATGCCCGATGTCTCGGGGTCACATTTGACTCAGATCTTTCTTTCACTCCTCACATTCAGTCATTGGCTAAAGCCTGCGGCTTCCACCTTAAAAACATCTATAAAATTAGACACTTCCTTACACAAGACAAAACTAAGATTGTAATCCACTCTCTCATTCTTTCCTGCCTCGATTACTGCAACTCTGTCCTCTCTGGTCTCCCCACCTGCCGCCTAGCTCCTTTACAATCCATAATGAATGCCTCTGCCAGACTCATCTTCCTTACACGTCGCTCTTCATCTGCTGCACCTCTCTGCCAATCCCTTCACTGGCTTCCACTCACCTCTAGGATCAAACACAAAATTCTCATTCTGACATACAAAGCCCTCAACTGCACTGCTCCCCCCTATATCTCAGACCTTGTCTCCAGATACTCTCCCTCCCGTCCCCTTCGCTCTGCTCATGACCTCCTACTCTCCTCCTCTCTTGTCACCTCATCACACTCACGTTTACAGGACTTCTCCAGACTGGCTCCCATCTTGTGGAACTCTCTGCCTCGCTCCACAAGACTCTCTTCTAGTTTTAAAAGCTTCAAGTGCTTTCTAAAGACTCTACTGTTCAGGGATGCATACAACCTATGCTAACCTTTCTTTATACCAGTTCCTCTCCTCCATTGCTATCCCCTGAACCCCCTTAGCATGTAAGCCTAAGAGTCCAGCTGTTTGTAGATCACCTTCTTAAGAGCCGACTATAACAGTGCAACTCTTGGCAGGGCCCTCTACCCATTTGATCCCTATAATTGTTTTGTTGTACTCCCCTTTGTTTATAGCGCTGCGGAATCTGTTGGCGCTCTACAAATAACCGATAATAATTATATATATATATATATATATATATAATGTGTGTGTATTGGATAAAAGTAGGTCTGTTAGTTAGGGGTCAGTATAAGATAATACAATGTTATAAAAATGATGTTTTTTTTAAAATGATTTATCCCCTATTGCTGCCCTCATATCCATGTTTTAGTTTTTTGCTGTCACTGGAAAGTACATACAGCCAGAAACACTACTGCCCTTCTCTATCTGAACTAATCAGAGCTACAGTTTACATCTCTTCTTCTACTGCTCAATGCTATATGCAACCTATACATTCTATGTCCCTTTAAATAAGTTTCAGCCTCTGCCAGCAACTTCATTACCCACATTGATTTCATGTTTCCTAGTGTCATTGCTTTGTATAAGGGAAGATTATGGCAACTACAAGCCTGTGAGTCTAACTTAAAAATATAATGTTAAAGTAAATGGTAGCAATTGTATAAAATGTCAGTTTGCTGTGTATGAAAACAACACATTTACAGCCACAACAATGTAAAATGAATTTAGCCAAGAACTAAAACACCTGACCAGTGTTTCTCCTTAGTAAAGGATGTATAAACATAACATATATATATATATATATATATATATATATATATATATATATATATATATATTGATAACAAATTATTTGTGAAGTGTAATGACAGACATGGAGCCCACAACTGAAGACCCTAATACTTTAATAAGCCCTCAAGACACAGAGCAATTAAAAACTAAGGTGCAACCCTCTTGTTTTATCAGTATTTACCTTCACAACTGAGATAAATATTATTTTGGATAATAATATCATAGTTTTACGGAACACACTAACTTCATATATATTATAAAACCCTTCAACACTTTATACAGAACAATTATTACCCCATTCACATTTGAATTATTTTTTTTTGTCTTAGAAACTACATTAGTTATAATTTTAACAGAACAAAAACATATCCACTGCATTTTTGTATCAGCTCATGTGTAATCTATAGATTTTTTTTCCCTTTTGTAGCTAAAGTGGATAACGTGAAGTTTGACATCAACCAGCTATATGCCAGACCAGAACTCGCTGCAGAGCAGAGAATGGTAGACGATGCGTCCGGGAAGGTTGAGGTGAGCGAACGCCTTAGTTATAAATTGCACTGAAGCCTAAAGAATTCAGATATTAGAAAATAAAGATGTTGTCTAACTTTTCAAGAAATGCACATATACTAATCTGCTCCCAAAAACAGAATAGTAATATATAAAGTTTTATATATAACTTTTCAAGAAATCAAGTTCATTTTAATCTTTTTGTTCTGCTGAGAGCACTATAATTTATTTCTCCAACATTGGTGTGTCCAGTCCACGGCGTCATCCTTACTTGTGGGATATTCTCTTCCCCAACAGGAAATGGCAAAGAGTCCCAGCAAAGCTGGTCACATGATCCCTCCTAGGCTCCGCCCACCCCAGTCATTCTCTTTGCCGTTGCACAGGCAACATCTCCACGGAGATGGTTAAGAGTTTTTTGGTGTTTAAATGTAGTTTTATTCTTCTATCAAGTGTTTGTTATTTTAAAATAGTGCTGGTATGTACTATTTACTCTGAAACAGAAAAGGATGAAGATTTCTGTTTGTAAGAGGAAGATGATTTTAGCAGACAGTAACTAAAATCGATTGCTGTTTCCACACAGGACTGTTGAGATGAAGTAACTTCAGTTGGGGGAAACAGTTAGCAGTCTTTTCTGCTTAATTTATGACTAGCCATATTTCTAACAAGACCATGTAATGCTGGAAGGCTGTCATTTCCCCTCATGGGGACCGGTAAGCCATTTTCTTAGTTAAACATAAAAGAATAAAGGGCTTCAAAAAGGGCTTAAAAACTGGTAGACATTTTTCTGGGCTAAAACAATTGCTTTACTAGGCATATTATGCAGATTCTAACTAATTATTGGTATTATAATCTTGGGGAACGTTTAGAAAAACGGCAGGCACTGTGTTGGACACCTTTTTCAGATGGGGGCCTTTCTAGTTATAGACAGAGCCTCATTCTGGGACTGTATAGGGGTTAAATGTAAAAACGGCTCCGGTTCCGTTAATTTAAGGGTTAAAGCTCTGAAATTTGGTGTGCAATACTTTTAATGCTTTAAGACACTGTGGTGAAATTTTGGTGAATTTTGAACAATTCCTTCATACTTTTTCACATATTCAGTAATAAAGTGTTTTCAGTTTGAAATTTAAAGTGACAGTAACGGTTTTATTTTAAAACGTTTTTTGTGCTTTGTTGACAAGTTTAAGCCTGTTTAACATGTCTGTACCATCAGATAAGCTATGTTCTATATGTATGAAAGCCAATGTGTCTCCCCATTTAAATTTATGTGATAATTGTGCCATAGTGTCCAAACAAAGTAAGGACAGTAATGCAACAGATAATGATATTGCCCAAGATGATTCCTCAAATGAGGGGAGTAAACATGATACTACATCATCCCCTACTGTGTCTACACCAGTTATGCCCACACAGGAGGCCCCTAGTACATCTAGTGCGCCAATACTTATTACCATGCAACAATTAACGGCTGTAATGGATAACTCCATAGCAAATCTTTTATCCAAAATGCCTACTTATCAGAGAAAGCGCGATTGCTCTGTTTTAAACACTGAAGAGCAAGAGGACGCTGATGATAACTGTTCTGACATACCCTCACACCAATCTCAAGGGGCCATGAGGGAGGTTTTGTCTGATGGAGAAATTTCAGATTCAGGAAAAATTTCTCATCAAGCTGAACCTGATGTTGTGACATTTAAATTTAAATTAGAACATCTCCGCGCACTGCTTAAGGAGGTGTTATCTACTCTGGATGATTGTGACAATTTGGTCATTCCAGAGAAATTATGTAAGATGGACAAGTTCCTAGAGGTTCCGGTGCCCCCCGACGCTTTTCCTATACCCAAGCTGGTGGCGGACATAGTAAATAAAGAGTGGGAAGGCCCGGCATACCTTTTGTCCCCCCCCCTATATTTAAGAAATTATTTCCTATAGTCGACCCCAGAAAGGACTTATGGCAGACAGTCCCCAAGGTCGAGGGGGCGGTTTCTACTCTAAACAAACGCACTACTATTACTATCGAAGATAGTTGTGCTTTCAAAGATCCTATGGATAAGAAATTAGAGGGTTTGCTCAAAAAGATTTTTGTACAGCAAGGTTACCTTCTACAACCAATTTCATGCATTGTTCCTGTCACTACGGCAGCGTGTTTCTGGTTCGAAAGAAAAGAATCTTCGTATGAGGAGGTTATGGACAGAGTTCAAGCACTTAAATTGGCTAACTCTTTTGTTTTAGATGCCGCTTTGCAATTAGCTAGATTAGCGGCGAAAAATTCAGGGTTTGCTGTCGTGGCGCGCAGAGTGCTTTGGCTAAAGTCTTGGTCAGCGGATGTGTCTTCCAAGACAAAATTTCAAAGGTAAAACATTATTTGGACCTGATTTGAAAGAGATTATTTCAGACATCACTGGGGGAAAGGGCCACGCCCTCCCACAGGATAGGTCTTTTAAGGCTAATAATAAGCCTAATTTTCGTCCCTTTCGCAGAAACGGACCAGTCTCTAATTCTGTATCCTCTAAGCAAGAGGGTAATACTTCACAACCCAAACCAGCCTGGAAACCAATGCAAGGCTGGAACAAGGGTAAGCAGGCCAAGAAGCCTACCACTGCTACCAAAACAGCATGAAGGGATAGCCCCCGATCCGGGACCGGATCTAGTGGGGGGCAGACTTTCTCTCTTTGCTCAGGCTTGGGCAAGAGATGTTCAGGATCCTTGGGCGCTAGAAATAGTTTCTCAAGGTTATCTCCTGGAATTCAAGGAACTACCCCCAAGGGGAAGGTTCCACAGGTCTCAATTATCTTCAAACCAAATAAAGAGACAGGCATTCTTACATTGTGTAGAAGACCTGTTAAAGATGTGAGTGATACATCCAGTTCCAATAAGAGAACAAGGAATGGGATTTTATTCCAATCTGTTCATAGTTCCCAAAAAAGAGGGAACATTCAGACCAATTTTGGATCTAAAGATCCTAAACAAATTTCTCAGGGTACCAACGTTCAAAATGGAAACTATTCGAATGATCCTACCTACTATCCAGGAAAATCAATTTATGACTACCGTGGATTTAAAGGATGTGTACCTACATATTCCTATCCACAAGGAACATCATCAGTTCCTAAGGTTCGCTTTTCTGGACAAGCATTACCAGTTTGTGGCACTTCCATTTGGATTAGCCACTGCTCCAAGGATTTTCACAAAGGTACTAGGGTCCCTTATAGCGGTTCTAAGACCAAGGGGCATCGCAGTAGTACCTTACTTGGACGACATCCTGATTCAAGCGTCGTCCCTGTCAAAAGCAAAGGCTCATACGGACATCGTCCTAGCCTTTCTCAGATCTCACGGATGGAAGGTGAACAAAGAAAAAAGTTCTCTGTCCCCGTCAACAAGAGTTCCCTTCTTGGGAACAATAATAGATTCCTTAGAAATGAGGATTTTTCTGACAGAGGTCAGAAAATCAAAACTTCTAAGCTCTTGTCAAGTACTTCATTCTGTTCCTAGTCCTTCCATAGCGCAGTGCATGGAAGTAATAGGATTGATGGTTGCAACAATGGACATAGTTCCTTTTGCACGAATTCATCTAAGACCATTACAACTGTGCATGCTCAGACAGTGGAATGGGGATTATACAGACTTGTCTCCGACGATTCAAGTAGATCAGAAGACCAGAGATTCACTCCGTTGGTGGCTGACCCTGGACAATCTGTCACAGGGAATGAGCTTCCGCAGACCAGAGTGGGTCATTGTCACGACCGACGCCAGCCTAGTGGGCTGGGGCACGGTCTGGGAATCCCTGAAAGCTCAGGGTCTATGGTCTCGGGAAGAGTCTCTTCTCCCGAAAAACATTCTGGAACTGAGAGCGATATTCAATGCTCTCAGAGCTTAGCCTCAACTAGCAAAGGCCAAATTCATAAGGTTTCAGTCATACAACATGACGACCGTTGCATATATCAATCATCAGGGGGGAACAAGGACTTCCCTGGCGATGAAAGAAGTGACCAAGATAATTCAATGGGCGGAGGATCACTCCTGCCACTTGTCTGCGATCCACATCCCAGGAGTGGAAAATTGGGAAGCGGATTTTCTGAGTCGTCAGACATTCCATCCGGGGGAGTGGGAACTCCATCCGGAAATCTTTGCCCAAATAACTCAATTATGGGGCATTCCAGACATGGATCTGATGGCGTCTCGTCAGAACTTCAAGGTTCCTGGCTACGGGTCCAGATCCAGGGATCCCAAGGCGACCCTAGTAGATGCACTAGTAGCACCTTGGACCTTCAACCTAGCTTATGTATTCCCACAGTTTCCTCTCATCCCCAGGCTGGTAGCCAGGATCAATCAGGAGAGGGCCTCGGTGATCTTGATAGCTCCTGCGTGGCCACGCAGGACTTGGTATGCAGACCTGGTGAATATGTCATCGGCTCCACCATGGAAGCTACCTTTGAGACAGGACCTTCTTGTTCAGGGTCCATTCGAACATCCGAATCTGGTTTCCCTCCAACTGACGGCTTGGAGATTGAACGCTTGATTTTATCAAAGCGTGGGTTTTCAGATTCTGTAATAGATACTCTGATTCAGGCTAGAAAGCCTGTAACTAGAAAAATTTACCATAAAATATGGAAGAAATATATCTGTTGGTGTGAATCTAAAGGATTCCCATGGAACAAGATAAAAATTCCTAAGATTCTATCCTTTCTACAAGAAGGTTTGGAGAAAGGATTATCTGCAAGTTCTCTGAAGGGACAGATCTCTGCTTTATCTGTTTTACTTCACAAAAGACTGGCAGCTGTGCCAGATGTTCAAGCATTTGTTCAGGCTCTGGTTAGGATCAAGCATGTTTACAGACCTTTGACTCCTCCCTGGAGTCTAAATCTAGTTCTTTCAGTTCTTCAAGGGGTTCCGTTTGAACCCTTACATTCCGTAGATATTAAGTTATTATCTTGGAAAGTTTTGTTTTTGGTTGCAATTTCTTCTGCTAGAAGAGTTTCAGAGTTATCTGCTCTGCAGTGTTCTCCGCCCTATCTGGTGTTCCATGCAGATAAGGTGGTTTTGCGTACTAAGCCTGGTTTTCTTCCGAAAGTTGTTTCCAACAAAAATATTAACCAGGAGATAGTTGTACCTTCTTTGTGTCCCAATCCAGTTTCAAAGAAGGAACGTTTGTTACACAATTTGGACGTAGTCCGTGCTCTAAAATTCTATTTAGAGGCTACTAAAGATTTCAGACAAACATCTTCCTTGTTTGTTGTTTATTCTGGTAAAAGGAGAGGTCAAAAAGCGACTTCTACCTCTCTTTCCTTTTGGCTTAAAAGCATTATCCGATTGGCTTATGAGACTGCCGGACGGCAGCCTCCTGAAAGAATCACAGCTCACTCCACTAGGGCTGTGGCTTCCACATGGGCCTTCAAGAACGAGGCTTCTGTTGACCAGATATGTAAGGCAGCGACTTGGTCTTCACTGCACACTTTTGCCAAATTTTACAAATTTGATACTTTTGCTTCTTCGGAGGCTATTTTTGGGAGAAAGGTTTTGCAAGCCGTGGTGCCTTCCATTTAGGTGACCTGATTTGCTCCCTCCCTTCATCCGTGTCCTAAAGCTTTGGTATTGGTTCCCACAAGTAAGGATGACGCCGTGGACCGGACACACCAATGTTGGAGAAAACAGAATTTATGCTTACCTGATAAATTACTTTCTCCAACGGTGTGTCCGGTCCACGGCCCGCCCTGGTTTTTTAATCAGGTCTGTTGAATTATTTTCTCTAACTACAGTCACCACGGTATCATATGGTTTCTCCTATATATATTTCCTCCTGTCCGTCGGTCGAATGACTGGGGTGGGCGGAGCCTAGGAGGGATCATGTGACCAGCTTTGCTGGGACTCTTTGCCATTTCCTGTTGGGGAAGAGAATATCCCACAAGTAAGGATGACGCCGTGGACCGGACACACCGTTGGAGAAAGTAATTTATCAGGTAAGCATAAATTCTGTTTTTTATATATGTAGCTGTATTGGTTTAATTAAACACTTTGACCACATACATTTGTTAATTAAATGTTTTCCTGGAATTCCTTTGAATTCATTTTTTTTTGTGTGTGTGGACAGGTTTGGCGCATTGAAAATCTGGAATTAAAAGAGGTTGATTCGAAAACGTATGGACGTTTCTATGGAGGAGACTGTTACTTGGTTTTGTATACCTACATAAAATCTGGGAAGCCAAATTATCTTCTGTATATGTGGCTTGTAAGTAATCAGTTCTGGAACATTTTATTGATATGAAAAGTTTAAAATATCAGATGAACAGTCTTACTTTTACTTGGATATTTATAGAATGATTTAAATGATTAATTTTATACCCATTTTGTATGAATGCTGCCAAAAAAAATTATCATTCAAATGTTGGTTCTCATAGGAAACTGTAATATTCAAATATTGTTTCAAATATGTCATGTGACATAGATTTAAAACTTGAACTTAAAGGGACATGAAACCCACACTTTTTATTTTTATATATTGAATGAGCAGCAATTGTCCATCTGGAGCTACTAGCTAGCTAAACACATCTGTAAGCCAATGATAAAAGGTATATATTTGCAGCACCCAATCAGAAGCTAGCTACCAGCTCCCAAGCCTACCTTGATATGCTTTTCAACCAAGGATATCAAGAGAATGAAGAAAATTAGATAGAATTAAATTGAAAAGTTGTTTAAAATTGTATGCTGTAATGTATGCTTTAATGTAACACTCAACAGCATATTAGTCATTTGCCTGAAATTTGCCATTTCATTTTGTTAAGGATGTTTCTCAAAACAAAAAGAAAATAAGACATTTATTTTAAAGAGATATGGACACATTTTCTCTGTAAAGACATACAGGGATGTTAAACAAAAGTGATAGGAAACATTCAATAAAATATGTTAATTAAATAATAATTACCCTTTCTTATAAGTAATACAAAACTTAGCTCTTCTCCAGTGAAAAACAAGAATTGCAGGAAAAGCAGGCAAAATAAATAACAGGTCATTTTTTTACAATATGATTAATGACTTATTTCATCTTGTGATTACTGTCACCTTTTAATTGCATATGATCAGCACATTAATATTAAAGGGAATGAAAAATATTTAGAGAAGTCCAATATATATATATATATAACCTTTTAATAGTAATCAATTTGGCAATCCCTTTTTTTTTTTTTTTTTTTTTTAAATCTTTTTCTCAATTTTTTTTTTATAAAGCTTAAGACTTTAGTTGGACTTGAACCTAAATCTCACACTAGCAGGTAATCACACTAGCAGGTAATTATTGGCTTAGTCAGAAATGACTAAAAAATATCTAGGGACATCCAATATAGATATACATTTTTTAATGGTTATCAATTTAGCAAATAGGTTGGACAAAAAACATATTTATTTATTTATTTTGTAATTTTTCTCTATTTTTTTAATGGAGCCTGAGACATTAGTTGGACTTGAACCTGAATTTCCCACTAAGTTTAGTCAGAAATGACTAAAATATCTAGAGAAGTCCAATATATACATTACTTTTCAATGGTTATCAATTTAGCAATTGGGCTAAACAAAAAAAACATGTTTGTTATATATTTAGTACTTTTTCTCAATATGTTTTAAATGGAGACTGAGACTTTAGTTAAACTGGAACCTACATCTCCCACTATCAGGTAATGCTTGGATAAGTCAGACATGACTAAAAAAAATATCTATGTTCAGTATTTACCTGTCTTTTCAATGATTATCAATTTGACAATCAGGTTGGACAAAAAACATATTATTGATTTATTTTTGTACTTTTTCTCAATATTGTTTGATGGAGCCTGAAACTTTAGTCAGCAATTACAACTGGCATATGTTTTTCCAGACACAATTTTTGTCTTAGGGAGGTGATAGCTTGAATTTTAAATCGCAAAACAAATAAAGCCAATTAACTAATTTATTGCCTTCATTCTTTGGATAAGGAGTTGTGTTTTGATGAATTGCAGGGACGTCATGCCTCTCAGGATGAAGTTACCGCATGCGCCTATCATGCGGTGGAGTTGGATCGGAAGTACCAGGACCAGCCAGTACAAATCAGAGTCACCATGGGGAAGGAGCCTAAACATTTCCAAGCCATCTTTAAAGGAAAGATGATTATATATGAGGTAATGTTTCCAAGAAACTATTATCTTGTCCAATATTGAACCAAGGATTAACGATGTGTGTGTGCTGCTGTAAAAAAAATATTTTTAAAAACTTATAATAAACATTTATAGAGGTCCCACTACAATCAATATACTGTATATCCTCTTAAAAAGTCACCATCACCAACTTGGTTTATTGATAATTTATTTAATAATATTGTAGTTAATTGGTACATATTCTTTAACACTCAGACATATCTCTTTGTAAAATCTTTATGTGATATTGCTATTTATATGTGTATTTTCTTCACATATAATTTTTCCAAACTCCCTTTACATTATATATTTAATTCAGAAGGTAACATTCTAGTACGCGACTTGTGATATGACCACCATTTTTTATTTTTTTTATTTTAAATATCTTTTATTGAATGCTCAGGGCATTACAGCAATAAGCTTACACAAGTTAAGAATGGTTCATTGCATGACCTATACTAAAATAAAGGTACTTATCAAATGCTAATAAACAACAAGTGTAATCCACACCTCGAGTCTAATATAGCAGCAGCCATACTATGCATTACCGATTCTGTAATGAAGCGTTGTTAAGAGGCAGCTAATGAGAATCAATGGTTATTAATCAGGTGAAAATTGAAGAGAGGAGATTAGTCCATAAATATCAAATCAGGAAATAACAACAGAACTGTAAAAATAATTTTACATATGTGCATCAGGTTCCTGTCTATGTCCTGTGAGTCCATTAAAGAGGATTCTATCGCTTTAAAAAAAGGAATGGACTTTGGGAGTTGGGATGCCAGGACCCCTACTGGTCTTCTCTAATCTGGACGCTCTCCTTGATACCATATTTAGAATGACCTATCAAAAGTTAAAGCAGTAGTTACACAAGGAATAAGATCAATGTATAACAGCCAATCTTCAGGTGTCTGCTGAGGCCAGATAGTTCTGGATCTTTAGCTCTCAATTCAGCAATTAAGATGTAGTATGCAGTGTAAATGGATGTATACTTACATTTGCAGTACAGTGTTCACTTAATGCCTGCAGTAGGGTAGAGATGAATGATATGTAGATGTCTTAGCTTTGTTATCTAGATATTAATGTCCTTTATTTAAAAGTGTGCAGTAATAGTAGTACGAGAGTAAAAGGGCCTTAATGTAAATTTCAGTAATCGTTTGTTGCCAGCATACCCGTTGCCTTTAATGTGAAGGAGCACTATTGTCTACATGGTACGTGGCTGAGATCACTAGAATAACCGTAATGTTTACAATGGTAGTGGGCTGCAATTATATACTCACGGCCGTAGCTTTCTGTGGTAGGAAGAAATAAGTCTCCCTTCATGTGACAGGGCCTCATTCATGCACTGGATGCTATACTGGCAATAGCCAAGTTTGGCAAAGGTAAATCTAGTGTGGGTCCTCAAGCCTGTCAATGCTGCTTTAAGGGCAGCAAAACTTCCGGTGGTGAGCCGTTTAGTGCAGATGTTGCTGAGTGAGTGGCAGCCTTTTAGCAAGCTATTGCGCCTACTCGCTCCATTACTGGAGACCATTGGTCGTCCATTGTGGATTTGTAGCGCTCGTTCATCCCCTGAAAACACCACATTAGGTTCCTAGGGTGAAAAGTAGTGTCTCATAATAATTTCCTCCTTAAAATCTCCCATATTTGGTGTGGGAGAAGACAGATTAGGCCAACCGTACTCTGGAGCTCTACAAGCATACGTCCATCATGGCCACTGGTTAGCTCCACCCCTCTGGCCCATTATGTTTTAATAAGGTCCCATAAGCGGAGTTTTTCAGAAGATATACAGTATATAATTCCCATTAAATTATACATCCTTTACAAGAGGACCCACTAGCAATGTTAGGGTTTTGCCATAGATATTCATTCACCTACTGGTAGACAAATATTGTCTGGCTTAAGAGTACAAAAAATGTCTAGCCTATTCACTAGGGGCCAGATTACAAGGGGAGCGGTATTTTGCATTTTTCGATATAGTGAAAATTCTGCTAGGATTTTCATTTTTGCGCTAGTCAGGTTGCACTGGTATTTAAAGTTTAAAGAAAACAGATTTCTTTCCTATGACATTGAGAGTTCACAACATCATTCCAATTACTAGTGGGATATTCAACTCCTGGCCAGCAGGAGGAGGCAAAGAGCCCCCCAGCAAAGCTGTTAAGTGTAATTGCCTTACCCATAACCCCCAGTCATTCTCTTTGCCTCTGTCAAATTGGTGTAGTACTGTTCCCTGCAAGCAAGGATTGGGGTCTAGCTGTGTCCATGTCAATCTCTTGAGTAATAGTAGTGATAGCTTTTAGCAGTTAAAAGGTGGCGAGGAAGTCTTTGCTTTGCTTTTAACACTTTGCTACCCCTTTGTAGAAAGCCAGAGTTAGTTACTCTGTTCTTTCTTTTCCTACAGGTCTATGACAGGGAGTGAAGAGCCTGCCACAACTAAGGATCTATCATGCAATTGGATGTAAGGTCTAGCACTTAAGAGGTTAAACCTCTTATCCTTATTGTTTTTTTATAGAGAGGATTCATATGGGGACAATATATTTAGCACAAAATATGAATGGCACTCAGAATGAGACATGTTGGCTAAGAGATGTATGGGGTTAACAATACCGGATACTCTTTATTAGGTAACCTAGGTCTTATTTTTATTTTTAAGGCAGGAGCTTAAATGCAGGAGAGAGGTCACAGTGACTTTTGAGGCTTTTTTTATTTTAAGATTATAACGAGTGAGCCGTTTTTTAAACGGATTTTATCTTTGTGCCCTTTTTACACTGGTAAAAGTATTGCGCAGTTATTTGGTTCCGCTCACGTGACGCCTGCACTTCCGGTTTACGTAGCGGTGCTGTTGTGAGATTAGTAAGCTTTCATTACAGAGGGAGCTCCAGTGTCTACTCTCATCTGGTGGTATTATTTACATCATCTACACAGGACAAGTATCATTTAGGAGGAGAGGATTTCCTCCTACTAGTGGGATATCTCTCTTGGCAGTAGGAGCCTCAGACAATCTGAGTTTTTTTCAAGAAAGTTCTTCTTTGTTGTTTTTATTATTGTTTGAATTTAAACAATAAAAATTCTGGAGTAGACTGTCTGTTTAACATACTGTTCTTTAAATATGCTGAAGTAATATAGTCTGTGTTTATCAACATAATCTAGTTTTAATATGTTCACATAATTATATTCTTATCTTTGCCCAATTAATCAGTTTAAGTTACTTTAAACTTTCCTTGTTTTTGTGTAAAATATTGTGTTAGTCCTATTATCCCTATCAAGACCAAAAAGCAAATTATGTAAATGAAATAGCTGGTTTAGGTTATTTGCAGCATTTTGAAAACCTAGTTAACATAATTTAATTTTTGGTCTCTCTAAGGAGTGTGGGACAAAAAAAAAATACTAAGTCTTAAATGATAACTTTCTGATTTTCATCATCTGTGTTTGTACTTTTATAATATGTCACTGTTTTCCTCAATTAGGGGGGAACAAGTCGAGCTGACAAGAAGGAACCAGAACCACCAATCAGGCTGTTCCAGGTCCGAGGAACAGATGAATTTAACACAAAAGCCGTAGAGGTTCCACCCAGAGCCGCTTCCCTTAACTCAAATGATGTCTTTGTTCTCAAGACGGACTCTGTGTGTTACTTGTGGTGCGGAAAGGTACTTACACCCTGACACCGTAACGGCTGTTCATGTATCTGTTTATAGATACCATGTGACAAAATACAGGGACAGTGTATTCACAAGTGTAAAAGCTCAAGACAAATAGGAGTACTTTAGAGACCATCAAACTACTTAAGAAATCATTTGCACATCATCAGGCTTGTAAAGTCATCAGCTAAGGTAAAAAAAGTCTGTGTGATGACTTCAGAATGATTAACCTATTACCTTACTGATTACTAAATATTTCGGCCTGTGGGCAAACTTCAGGATGACTTCTGATGACTAGTCATCAATTACTTCAGAATGACTCTAGGAAGATCATCAAAATCTTTTTACTGCTCTCCCTAGTCAAAAAGGATGAAGTAAAAGTGCCCTTAATTTAAACTAAAACAGCATTATAAGTTGTGTACATTTCTAGTCGGCTAATTGGCTAATAAAGGCAAATCCCATAACACTATTAGTGGAAGGGGACATGAAGCATTTGGTTACAGAATTTGCTATTTTGGCCCACAAAGGAGCATAGGACAAACACAGTTTTAACACAAAAGCGTAGTTAACATCTTTTTAAAATTTTTATTTTGAGATATTTTCTTTCATGTAATTGGCAAGAGTCCATGAGCTAGTGACGTATGGGATATACATTGCTACCAGGAGCGGACAAAGTTTCCCAAAGCTCAAAATGCCTATAAATACACCCCCCCACAACTCAGTTTTACAAACTTTGCCTCCTATGGAGGTGGTGAAGTAAGTTTGTGCTTAGTGTTTATGATTTTCTTCTATGATAAGCGCTTCTAAGCATTCTGAAGCCCAATTCCTCTCAGAGTACAGTGTTTGTCAGAGGGATGTGAAGAGAGTATCGCCTATTGATTTTATGATTTCTCTCACGGGAAATCTTTTCAAGGGTTCTCTGTTATCGGTCGTAGGGATTCATCTCCTACCTCCCTTTTCAGATCGACGATATACTCTCATATTCCATTACCTCTGCTGTTAGTTTTCAGTACTGGTTTGGCTATCTGCTATATGTGGATGGGTGTCTTTCGGTAAGTATGTATCATTGTTTAAGACACTCTCAGCTATTGTTTGGCGCTTTATGTATTAATATAAAGTTTTAAATATGTTTTTTACTTATATTTGCCATGAGTCAGGTCTATGTATATTTCCCTTTTGCAGTCTAAACAGTTTCAGTATAGGAATAATGTTTGGGAAGTTTATTTAAAAAATTTTTTTACCTGAGGTTGTCTTTTTCTTATTTGACTTGTTTCTCAATTTCCTTCACGGGCAAATCTAGGCTTGCGAGGATGCAAAATGCAATTTTTTTTGGCGTGAAGTTGCGCCTTTGATGGTGCAAATTTTGTAATTTTCTGCATCTTTGACGCTAGTTGCTTTGGTATGAAGTTACGTTTGTTATGATGCGAGTTGCATCATTTCCTGGTGTTAGTTTTGCGGCAAAAATATGTTTAACTTCCTTTTGCATAATGCGTCATTCTTGGCACCAAAATTTAGTTATTTTACCCCTCTCCCTCTATTGCTTGCTGTTTTCATTAATTTTTGAAAACTATTACACGTGATTTTTTATTTTATTTTTTGTTTTTGTTTTTTTTTAAAAATACTATCTTTATTTTCCTATCTACTGAAACTGTTACATTGTGGAAATTTTTGCCTAACATTATTTTTTCTTTTTTTGTTTCATTCTGATCCTGACTCTGATGTTACTGTAGAAACTATGATGCCCTGAAACACAATTCTACAAAGCTAAGTGTGTTCTTTTCATTATTAAGCTGTTATTTTTTTCAGCTCAATTTTGTGGCATTTATTTATTTTATGCTTAAAATGTTTCTACATGTACAATTACATTTTCTGTTTTTACTTATTCAGTTCATGTACTTGATTTCATCTGCAAACATCACATGTTGTTGCTTATATCATAAAAGGTTATGACTGCTATTATCCCTTTAAGTAAACTTACGAGGTCTTTTAAAAATTGTTAAGATTTAATTAATTTTGTTCTGACCGACACCATACTTAGGTTTATTCTACTGATGAAGGTTTTCTCATTTTTAGCTTTTAGGAGCCTAGTCCTCCTATTAACTATGTTATGTTAAAATCTGGATTTTAAGATTTTAATTTGCTCCTGAGGGTTTTTCCTATTCGAGATACTACCTGAATTATGTTCTAAAGAATGGTTTATCCTGATTCCCTTTTGGGACTGTACTACTATTTCTATGGAAATTGGTACTTATTTTTAGGATTCTTTAGAGTTTGAATATAACCTTAGTAGAGCATATTCATGTACTGTTTATATTTTTAGCTCAGCCTTTATCTGTGGCTGACATTACTGTTCTTTCAACCTTTTTTTGTTGTTGAACAGTTAGCATAATGTCATAATATCAGTATATCTTTACAGCCTGTCCCTTTAAGAACTGCCTGTTGTGTTCCTTTATAAGCATCCTAGCTGCTTTGCTCATTGCTTGTTATTGAGGAACCTCCCCTGGTTTCATTAGAGCCACTTACTGCCTTGTTCAGCTGCTTCCTGCAGCATATCCTGGAAGTCTGCCTTCAGATTCAGTGTGCACCTGGACACCTCCCCCTTCAGACTGGAGCTTTGCAGTTAAACAGAAGCCTGCTGCTCTTTGGTAACAACACATCCTTTTTGTCAGCGGATTCCAGTAAGTACTTACTGCATTACCATTGTACTACAGACTGTTGCTGTTTGAAGTCTCACTTTACTCAGTTGTTCCAGCTTCTGATACTATAACCAAGACTTTGTTTATCCTGCATGTGATTGAGGAATTGAAACAACCAGTTTACAAGTTCCTTTGCTTAATGCTCTTATTTTTTCTTTATGCTGTTAACCATCGATGTAGCAAATTATCAGCATCTTTATTTTTATATATTTTCTGAGTCCACACACTGATTATTTCATTTGCAAATGTTACATTAAGATCAATTACTAACCACTATATTAAGAATGTATTGTTAAAGTTAAACTTACATTCTGATAAGGTGGGATATAAAAACTCTGCAGTTAGTTTTTATTTCAAAACAGTATGTGAAGTAAAACTAAAGCAGAAACAACACTACTTAATTTTTTCTATATAATTGACTGAATCTGCACATTTGATTCTTTTACCTAAGGAACACTTCTGATTATCAGCAGCTGTGACAGAATAACAAGCCTGAAAATGGATCAAGCAGATTTGCCCACACATGTATACAATCTTTCACAGAGAGTAGATCAACTTTCTCAAGGTTTAAGAGAGTTGCAATTAGAAAATCAGACACTAAGAGACATTATAAAAGATACTGCAGCTCCTAAACAGGTTACTATTGATTCAACAAATGAGCCTATTGTATCACCTCCAGAAAAATTTTCTGGTGATAGAAGTCAGTTCCGTGACTTTAAGAATGCATGTTACCTTTTATTCACTTTAAGACCAAAAACATACACTACTGATAAACAAAGAGTACTGACAGTTATTTCTTATCTCAGAGCAGAGCCTAGAACTTGGGCCAACTCTTATTTTGAGCAAAATGATCCCATATTAGATAACTTAGAAGTTTTTTTTCATGCAATGGCGTTATTGTATGATGATCCGTGCAAACAACTCACATCAGAAAATTCAATGAGAGCTCTTAAACAGGGAAAGAGGCCTGTAGAGGACTATATAGCCGAATTTAAAAGGGTTTCAAAAGATTCACAGTGGAATGACATCTCACTTAGAAACCAATTTAGATTAGGATTATCAGAAGCCCTGAAAGATGAGCTATCTAGAATAGACATACCAGAAAGTCTGGATAATTTAATGTCTTTGTCAATTAATATTGACAGACGTTTAAGGGAACGAAAGAAGGAAAGATATAATTCAGATCCAATAATAAGGAAATCCTATCAACCTTATAAAGTTACAGAAGAACCAATGGAAATTGGTGTAATCAGGGGACCTTTAAGCCCTGAAGAGAAAAAGAGGAGAAGGGAAAATAACCTCTGTATTTTATTGCGCATCTAAAGAACATGAAGTAAAAGACTGCCCTAACCTTACCAAGATAAAGAGGTAAGAACTATAACTTCAGTAGTACTTCTGACATAAGTTTTGGTAAACCATCTTACTGTCATTTACTTGTTTCCTTACAGTGGGGCTCAAAAGAGATTATGTTGAAGGCACTCGTTGATTCCGGTGCTTCAAGCAACTTTATTGATTTAGATTTGGTGTATAGGAATGAAATAGCATTAAAGAAAAAACAAAATTCATATGTGTTACGTGTATTTGATGGTAGTCAAATTTCTAACGGACCAATCACACATCAAACAACACCTATTATTATGGTTACACACGGGGAACATAAAGAACATATTTCATTCGACGTAACACCATCACCTCTATTTCCATTAATCTTAGGCTTACCTTGGTTACAACAACACCAACCTAGCATTGATTGGCAAACACTTAGTACACAATTCCAATCTCATTATTGTAAGCAACATTGTTTACCAAAACAAATATACTCACATATAAATAATCTGTCCACAACAAAGAATCAAGTTGGAAAATTACAACACCCAGTACCTGAAATCTATTCCCAATTTCAGGATGTATTTGATAAAAAGGAGGCGGAGACTTTACCACCGCATAGGACTTACGATTGTCCAATAGATCTCCTTCCTGGGTCACCAATACCTTTTGGTCACATTTATCCACTATCTCAGCCTGAGCTACAGCACTTAAAACAATATCTAGATGAGAATCTAAAAAAGGGCTTTATAAGAGCTTCCACTTCGCCAGCAGCTGCTGGAATGTTTTTCGTGCGCAATAGAGATGGAACACTTAGACCAGTTGTTGACTACCGACAGCTCAATAAGATTACAATTAAAAATAGATACCCATTACCTTTGATAACTGAATTAATTGAAAGGTTGGGTAAGGCATCTATTTACACTAAACTAGATTTGAGGGGCGCATATAATTTAATCCGTATAAGGAAAGGGGACGAATGGCTCACAGCGTTCCGTACCAGATATGGTTTGTACGAGTACACTGTGATGCCATTCGGCCTCTGCAACGCCCCAGCAACCTTTCAACATTTTATTAATGAGGTTTTCCGTGATTTACTGGATGTTTGTGTAATCATCTACTTGGATGACATCCTGATTTACTCAGAATCCTTGCAAGAACACATAAAACATGGAACTACAGTACTAACCAGATTAAGAGAGAATCATCTCTATGCAAAACCAGAAAAATGTACATTTCATACCCAAGATATATCATTTCTTGGTTACAGAATTACAGCAGATGGTATCAATATGGAAGATACTAAGATATCCTCCATTACAAATTGGCCACAACCAACCAATGTAAAAGAACTTCAAAGTTTCTTAGGTTTTTCGAATTTTTATCGAAAATTTATTAAAAATTTTTCTTCTATAGTGAAACCTCTCACAAGGCTTACAGGAAAAGGGACACCTTTCGTTTGGACTCTGAATGCACAACAAGCATTTGATTTACTAAAAGAATGTTTCACAACTGCACCAATACTTCATTTCCCAGATCCTACAAAACAGTACATCCTAGAAGTTGATGCATCGGAGTATGCAATAGGTGCCATCCTATCTCAAAGGACAAGTTTAACAGAACCCGTTCATCCGGTTGCTTACTACTCACGATCTTTAACACCTCCAGAAATTAACTATCCAATTGGGGAAAAAGAACTCCTATCGATTAAATCAGCTTTCGAACATTGGAGGCACTTGTTGGAGGGTACAGATATACCAATTCTTGTATATACTGACCACAAGAACCTAGAGTATTTGCAGACTAATCGCACGCTGTCATCAAGACAACTCAGATGGAGTCTGTATTTCTCTAGGTTTAACTTCCATATACAATACAGACCTGGATCACGTAACGGGAAAGCAGATGCTCTGTCAAGACAGAGAACACCCCATAACCATATTGAACCACAGAGAACTGTTCTATCTCCAGGAAATTTCATCTCCTGCATACAACCTTTTACACAAGAATTAAAGGATGCTCAAAGCAGGGATGTTAATACAAATAAATATAATCTCATAAAACATCCAGATGGTCTATATTATTTTGAGAATCTCTTGTATATACCACCAACTTTACAAAAGGTAATTCTACAACAAAACCATGACTCAGTCCTTAATGGACATCCTGGTATACAAAATACATATGATTTAATTAAAAGGAAATACTGGTGGCCTAAGATGTGGAGCTCAATAGAGGATTACGTCAAAACTTGTACTTTATGTGTTCAAAACAAAAAGGATCACAAAAAACCTTATGGATATTTAATGTCATTACCGATACCCGATCGACCATGGAAAGAAGTCGCTATGGATTTCATAGTAGAGTTGCCTAAATCTAAGACTTATACTACAATTTTAGTAGTTATCGATTTATTTACTAAGATGGCACATTTCTTGCCCATACCAGCTTTACCCACTGCATCTCAAACCGCGGAGTTGTTTTTATCAAACATTGTAAAAATACATGGACTACCAACAAGTATTCTCACAGACCGTGGTAGCCAATTCACATCTAAATTTTGGCAATCCTTATGTGACAAATTGAATATCACAAGAAAACTTACAACATCATATCATCCGCAAACGAATGGCCAATGTGAACGCACCAACCAAACTTTAGAGCAATATTTACGTGTTTTCTGTTCCCAGCAACAAGATAAATGGGCTGAATATTTGGCAACTGCTGAGTTTGCCTATAATAACACCAAAAATGATTCCACTCAGCTTTCCCCCTTTTTCGCCAATTATGGATTTCATCCTACTTATGATCTCCTACCCAATATGCATGCTCAATGTCCTATTGTTAACGACTTAGTTAATTCCATCGCTCAAATGTCCTATTGTTAACGACTTAGTTAATTCCATCGCTCAAAATTTTAAATTATTACAGGATAATATCACCCAGGCTCAATCCCGCCATCAACACTACTACAATTTACGCCGGCGACCAGCTCCGGATTACAAGGTCGGGGATTTGGTCTGGTTATCCACCCGTCGCATACGAATACCAGCTACGAAAGCTAAATTCAACCAGTTGTATATAGGACCATTTCCCATAGAAAAAATCATTAACTCCAACGCTGTTGTACTACGGTTACCGGAAAGGTATCGCATACACCCTTCATTCCACGTTGCCATGATTAAACCTTATACTCCTGTCCGATCTGTTCCATCGTCCATTCCGGATTCGGTTCAGTCCCAATCTGACCAAGAGGAGTATGAGGTCTCTGAAATACTGGATTCTAGAGTGTTTCGGGGTGTACTTCAGTATTTAGTCCATTGGGAGGGGTATTCGCATGAGGAGGATTCTTGGGAGCCTGCCACTAACATTTCTGCCCCTCGTTTGGTCTCGCTTTTTCATCGGAGACATCCTGAGAGACCCTCTTTTTGAATCGACTCCTGGAAATAAAACCTGGAGGTTTTCCTTGTGTGGTGGACCTGTCATAATATCAGTATATCTTTACAGCCTGTCCCTTTAAGAACTGCCTGTTGTGTTCCTCCCCTGGTTTCATTAGAGCCACTTACTGCCTTGTTCAGCTGCTTCCTGCAGCATATCCTGGAAGTCTGCCTTCAGATTCAGTGTGCACCTGGACACCTCCCCCTTCAGACTGGAGCTTTGCAGTTAAACAGAAGCCTGCTGCTCTTTGGTAACAACACATCCTTTTTGTCAGCGGATTCCAGTAAGTACTTACTGCATTACCATTGTACTACAGACTGTTGCTGTTTGAAGTCTCACTTTACTCAGTTGTTCCAGCTTCTGATACTATAACCAAGACTTTGTTTATCCTGCATGTGATTGAGGAATTGAAACAACCAGTTTACAAGTTCCTTTGCTTAATGCTCTTATTTTTTCTTTATGCTGTTAACCATTGATGTAGCAAATTATCAGCATCTTTATTTTTATATATTTTCTGAGTCCACACACTGATTATTTCATTTGCAAATGTTACATTAAGATCAATTACTAACCACTATATTAAGAATGTATTGTTAAAGTTAAACTTACATTCTGATAAGGTGGGATATAAAAACTCTGCAGTTAGTTTTTATTTCAAAACAGTATGTGAAGTAAAACTAAAGCAGAAACAACACTACTTAATTTTTTCTATATAATTGACTGAATCTGCACATTTGATTCTTTTACCTAAGGAACACTTCTGATTATCAGCAGCTGTGACACATAAACAGTATCAGATTCTCAAGTATATAACGCTGTTTATTTACTTCTGATGTATTCATTTTGTTATGTTTACTATATCTATTATGATTTCAAATATATTTTATTATATCTAGCTTGTTAGGATAATAATTTGTTTGATTTCTATTATCTCCACTGTTTCTGGAGGTTTAGAGTCTTTTCTGCCCTACTTTTAGTCCAGTGATGAAGATCAGTTGATGAATGTCCTGACTACAAATGTTTGTTCTAGATCCAAGGGTCTTAGATTCATATCCCGGCAGGGTTAATGCAGCCCTTTGGCCTTTTTGAGGTCAATTTATTGTGTACCATTTATTTGGGTAATAATAACAACATTTTTTTCAGCAGCTAATTTGGTTAACTCATTGGGAGAAAACGCTATATAATTGTTATTTGACTTCATGAAGGTACGGTTCTCAACCCAGTTCTTCTGGTGGGGGGCAGATTAAATTGTTTTTGGATGATTTCAGTCCAAAATCTTTATTATTCTTAGGGTCTGAATAGATTTTTAGAATGAGACCTTCTATTTGAAGATTCTTTCTTTCTCAGTACACTATGAATTGTTTTCAGGAGTGTTTATATCAGTTCTTTAGCAGGAACAGGGATTGGGTTTATATTCAATTATATTCTTTGTCCCAAAGAAGAAAGGTTTATTCAGTCCAATCTTGGATCTGAAGACTTTATATTGTTTTGTAAGAGTCTCAACTTTCAAGTTCAAGGACTATTATGCCTTTTGTTCAGCAAGGTCATTTCATGTCCACTCAATTTTACAGAATGTTTATCCTCATATTTTATTTCATTCAGACCACTTTTGGTTCTGAGATTCTCTTTTTTAGATAAGCTTTACCAATTTGTCGCTTTTCCATTTGGTCTAGCGACAGCTTTATGGATCTTTTTGAAAGATTATGGGTGCCCTTCTTTCTGTTATAAGACAGTAGGATATTGTGGTGTTTCCTTATTTGGATGGTATCCTGGTATTAGCTTAATCTTTTCTTTTATTAGAATCTCTCATGAATCAACTAGTTTTGTTTCTTCAAGACATGGTTAGAGTATTTATTTTACCTAAGAGTTTTGTGATTCCTCAGACAAGGGTCACTTCTTTTTGGGTTTCTAGATGGATTCTGTGTTCATGACTTTTTCTTTATTGGACAAAAGTCAATTGTATTGCTGTTAGCCTGTCTAACTTACAGTCTAGAACATTCCTTTTAGTGGCTATGTGCATGGAAGTTTTAGGTCTCATAACTGCAGCTTCGGATGTGGTTCCCTTTGCTCGTTTTTCATCTGAGACCTCTTTTGCTTTGCATTCTGATTCAATGGTGAATTGCATTCTGATTCAATGGTGCAGGGATTGTTTTCAGATATCATAGTTGATATTCTTAAATCCCAACACTTAACTCTCTCTGGTTTGGTGATTAGACTATCATCGTTTTATTCAGGGGGCCTCCTTTTGTTTGTCCTTCCTGGACTGTAATGGATGCAAGTCTTACAGGTTGGGGAGCTGTCTGAGGGTCTCTGACAGCACAAGGGTTGGGAAACTTCAAGAGGCAAGGTTTCCATTCGATATTTTAGAACTCTGTGCTATTTTCAGAGCTCTTTCAGGCTTGGCCTCTTTTGGGAGAGAACATTTCATTGTTTTGCTTTCAGACAGACAATATCACAACTGTGTGGCATATGTCAATCATGGAATAGGGACTTGCAGTCCCTTAGCAATTAAGAAGTATCTTGAATAAGATCTTAGGTGGAATTCATCTCCTGTCTAATTTCTACGACTTAAATCTCAGGTTTAGACATTTTAGGGGATGATTTATCTCAGCCATCAGTCTTTATATCTGGGAGAGTGGTATCTCTATACAGATGTGTTTTCTTAATTTCCCAGGTACCTTTTCAGGTCAAGGGATCCTCAGGCGGAAATGGTGGATGTATTAGCAGTATCTTGGTTTTGCAACCTGGCTACATATTTTCACCTCTGTTTTTTTTTCTTCCAAGGGTGATTTTCAAGATCGTATTAGAACAGTCTCATGTGCTTCTGATAGCATCAGCATGGCCTCACAGGTTTAGTATATGGATTTTGTCCATTTGCCATCCTTGGCCGCTTTTTCTTTGGCCAGCCCTTTTGTTTCAGGGGCCATTTTTCCATCAGGATCTCAAATTACTAATTTGAAGGTATGGAAATTGATTAGTGTTTATTCATAGAGGTTTCTCTGACTCAGTTTTTATCACTATGTTGCAGGCTTATAAGTCTGTCTCACTGAACATGTATTGTCAGGTTTTGAAAGCCTATATTTTATGGTGTTCTTCTCATAAATTCTCTTGGCATTCTTTTAGAATTCCTAAGGTTTTTCAGTTTCTTCAGGATGGTTTGGATAAGTTTGTCTGTAAATTTTTTGAAGGGACAAAAATCTGTTCTTTCTGTTTTATTTCCTAGAAAGATAGTTTAAACTTCCTGATATTCACTGTTTTGTTCAGGCTTTTTGGTTTGTATAAAGCCTGTTCATTTATTAATTCTCCTTTTTAGAGTCTTAATTTGGTTCAAGGATTTTGCAGGCTCTTTCTTTTGAGCCTATATTTTCTTTAAAGATTATCTACTTTCTTGGAAAGTATTGTTTCTTTTGGCTATCTCTTCTGCTAGAAGAGTTTCTGATTTATCAACTCTCTCTTATGTGTCTCCTTATCTGATTTTTTTAATCTAGATAAGTTGTTTTGTGGACTTTTTTTCGTAAGGTTGTGCATTTGGACAACATTAGTACAGAAATTGTTGTTCCTTCTTTGTTTTCTAATCCTAAAGAATTATTTTAGAGTTCTTTACATCCTTTGGATGTGGTAAGAGCTTTGTAATTCTTTATCGAGGTTATTAGGATCTCAGAAGACTTCTAGTCTATTTGTTGTTTTTCTGGTTTCAGAAAAGGTTAGAAAGCCTCTGCCATTTCTTTGGCATCCTTATTAAAGCTTTTGCTTTTCAAGGCTTATTTGGAGGCTGGGTAGGTTCCGCCTCAGAGATTTACAGCTCATTCTGCTAAAATCAGTCACCATTTCTTGGGCTTTATCAGATTGAAGCTTCGGATGATCAAATTTGCAAAGTAGTATTTTGGTCTTCTTTGCATACTTTTATTGTTTTACCATTTTAATGTATTTTGCTTCTTCTGAAGCAGTCTTTGGTAAAAAAAAAAAAAAAAAAGTTATTCAGGCAGCTTTTTCAGTTTGATTCTACTGCTTTTGATTTAAGTTTTTTCAAGGAAAACTTTATTATTGTGTGGATTTCATTTCTCAGTGGAAATAGCTGTTATTTTATCCCTCCCTTTCTAGTGACTCTTCTGTGGGCTTCCACATCTTGGGTATTTCTATCCCATACATCACTAGCTCATGGACTCTTGCTAATTACATGAAAGAAAACATAATTTATGTAAGAACTTACCTGAAAAATTCATTTCTTTCATATTGACAAGAATCCATGAGGCCCACCCTTTTTATGGTGGTTATGTTTTTTTTTGTATAAAAGCACAATTATTTTTGCAGTTCCTCTTTTTATATACTTTTTACTCCTTTTGTTATCACCTCACTACTTGGCTATTCGCTAAACTGAGTTGTGAGTGTGGTGAGGGGTGTATTTATAGGCATTTTGAGGTTTGGGAAACTTTTCCCCCTCCTGGTAGGAATGTATATCCCATAAGTCACTAGCTCATGGACTCTTGACAATTACATGAAAGAAAATATCTCAAAATAAAAAGATTTTAACTACGCTTTTGTGTGAAAACTGTGTTTGTCCTATGCTCCTTTGTGGGCCAAAATAGCAAATTCTGTAGCCAATATGAAAGAAATGAATTTATCAGGTAAGTTCTTACATAATTTTTTTTTTTTTTATTAATTTTCAGACAATAAAATAGAACAAGAGACAAAGAAGAAAAACAATAAATCACGTCAAATATAGACACCATTTCCTTTCCATATCAAATGTTCAAGTTATAGTCGAGCAATAATTAGGTGGTATCTCATTTTGTAGCTAATACATAACAGAGAACTATATCAGTAATCAGTCAAATCGCCCTCAATGGGCATTATAGCTGCCCTGCTAGCTTTTTCATATTTTTAAACTCAGAAATCTCTAGTTCTTCTACTCTAAATCAAAAACAAAAAGGGCACCACATGGCTCAAAATGTCCATTTAGTGAACTTGTCCTCACAATACAATGTGTATAATACCCGATGAAACTGCAAAATATTATTACGGCTGCGAAATGCGTAGTAAATACTATTTGTGCTAAGTTTTATTGTGCATTTCTGTTTGTTTTTAGTATTTCAGACCACTTGAGGTCTTTAATAAATCATATTTTATTTTAACATGTTAGTGAAATCGTTCTTTATTTGGAGAAGGACTTAAAGACTGTGTGTGAGGTTGCAGAGCAACTCAGAGGTCTCAGCCCACTATCTTTCCCCGGTAATAGGTGTAAACACACCACTACATGGAAAGGGAATTTTGTATTACCATTATGTGATGCACAGTGAGTCACGCTTATTGTTTTTATTTAATTCACCAATCTGACAACCGAATACAACAACATATTCTCTGTCACAGGGTTGCAGTGGGGACGAGCGAGAGATGGCAAAGACTGTAGCTAACATAATCTCCAAGCAAGACAAGCAGACTGTCCTGGAGGGTCAGGAACCAGCAGAGTTCTGGGTTGCACTGGGAGGGAAATCTCCTTATGCCAGTGACAAAAGGTACAATTGTTTGGTAAATAACCTCATAGTGTTAAAGGGTCAGGAAAGTAAAAACTTAATGTTCATGATTAAAATCGATAATTAACAAAAATCTTCCCAGTTGACTTCTATTATTAAACTGGGCTTTTAGGTCTCCTTGGTGAAAACAACCATTTCCATGACAATATACTGAGGTAGGCCAAGTGCATGCGCAACTTGAGCACTATATAGTAGCTGTGTCTGCAACAATGTTTGTAACAATCTTTTAAATATGGTGCTGTTTTAAAAAAAAGTTGTCTAAAGTTTGGATATAAAAATGTAAAAGAAAATGCATTAAGGTGTTAGCATTTGATTATTGCAGTCCTCCCAACTGCTCCTATTTGAGAGGGACAGTCTCACAGTCTGAGCTCTGTCCCTCTGAGACAGCCATATGTCTGATTTTTAGAATTTCCCTTATACTCCCAGACACGCCCACTGACAGCCCAGACACGCCCACTAACAGTCAGATACGCCCACTGACAGCCCAGACACGCCCACTGACAGCCCAGGCACTCCCATAATCCCAGTAGCAAAAAAGATTTGTTCCAGCCACCAATAGTTAAAAAACCTTTATTTCTTCATATGGGGTCTTTTGACAAACATACGTATGTTTGTCAAAAGACCCCATATGAAGAAATAAAGGTTTTTTAACTATTGGTGGCTGGAACAAATCTTTTTTGCTACTTGGAGTACTTGCAGGATAAGGCAGATCCTGGGTTCCGTGCCCCACAAGCCACATATCTGTTGGTGCTGTTTTCCACACTTTGCTTTGAGGATTTGACTCCCATAATCCCACCCACCATCCATAATTGATGGTACAAAATGGATACGGATCCCTTCTTCTAATACCAAGCCCCAAATGTTAGGATGTATGTAGTACTGGACCACTGCTTGTATAAACTATGGCCATATTTAGTCAATAACTTGTGGATGCTGTCCTTGCATTGTATCACAGATTTTTCTGAAATTCAATATTTTTACAATATGAATATTGTGTTTTTGTTTACATTATGATCGTTCTGAAAATTAAAATGACTAGATTAAAACGGATTCCTATGTGTTAAACCCCTGAAAAGGTCTGTAGCCTACTTACTACTTAGGTATGCTTTTCAGCCACTAATCAGCAGCTAGCTCCCATTAATACACTTACTTAGCTGTGATTTTCAACAAAGAATACCAAGAGAACAAATTAAATTTGATAACAGAAGTGCATTGAAAAGTCTCTAAAAATTGCATGATCTACATGAATTATAAAAATGTAACTAACTTTCATGTGCCTTTACCTCTGTAGAATTTGTTTGCCAGCATTTTCTTTTGTTTGTATTATTTCTGTAATAAAATAATACAACGTTGACAAAAATCTATTTAAAGGAATATCACTATTTTTATTGACTTTTTTTTTCCATCAATAAGTCAATTCTCAAAGTAATTAGATGTACAAAACCCCTCTCTGACACTAATTAGCAGAGTTGTTCTACTCTTTACAGAGTATATCACTGAGAAGTCACAATAAGGTCTATTTATAAGTTACAGTTATCATGTGTTTCTTTCATTAGGGAGAATATTTCTCACAGTTGGCTTGAAATGATGATATATAAATAAAGTTTTACAAAATAAACTGTAGCTTTGTTCTGACCAGCTTAAAGGGATAATACAAGAGTTTGTGAAAACTGAATAAGTAATTATTCAGTTTATGACTATAATTTACTGTAAAGTGATACCGTCATGTCAGATATTGAGCCCTTGTGCCACACTACAGCCATGCAGAACACTTTTATAAACTGTTAGTTAACTGTTATCTTGTCAGCGCCCGTACAAACGTTACTGCCCATCTGGTAATTACTGCTGTACCCAGTTTATTAAATGTTTAGGTCAATGCTGATAATAAAGATTATATATAGGAACAGGGGCCCTGTTTCTAATTCAGTTTCGTATGGTGAATAATTATTTATTTTGTTACAAGAAAGGTGGCTATTCTTAGTGATTCAGCATTGTTACTGAGACAGCATACCAAAGCAAGTTACTGCTGTACGTGTTGGTCTGGCCTTGCTCCTCGGATAGGTTTGGCCATCCAAAGTTTCTGGTTTAAGGGTGAATGATAGACGTAAAGTTTAGGCAATTGACATTTAGGCATTCAGGGATGGGTTTGGGCAACCTCAGCTTTCATGAAAAGAAACTGGTACATAGAGATAGGAGGGGCATGGGGATTAAGTCCCGCCCCATACAAATTGTAGGATAATTGAGAGGTCTGTTGTTAGTCATTTTTATCTCTCTTTTCAAAGCATAGAGAGCCCACTCATGTAACTCCTTCATGAAACTAAAAGATGGAATTGGGGAAAAGCTTATTGCCTCTTCTCTGCTCATTTGATCCTGTGTACATGTTTTTGTTACTGTGCAACTTGTGGGGCAGTTTTGTAGTTGTAGTTCAGACTGCTGTTCCTCTTTTTGCTAGTTTTGTCATGGATTTTTTATGGTAAACCTGGGACCACTGGAACCGCACCTGGACCCAGGAGAACCCTTTCATACTCCACTTGTCCAACTTGAGAATTTCCCATTTACAACTCTCTGCATTTTATCCAGTTTTCAATCGAATTACTGTAATTTTCCTCCAAACCATTAATTCTCCATTTATACAATAATCTTCTATATGGAACTTTTATCAACTGATTTAGCAAAATCTAAATAAATCATATCCACTGCAACTTCCCACATTAGTTATATTTTATAAAGGACAGTTAACATTCGTTTGCATATTTTTCTCTTTCACCATATGTTTAGAATGAACAAATGATCAAATAATAATTGTGTGAAAACATTCTCCTTTTCCTGCCCTTATATAGCTTGAGATTTCATTGTATTAAATGCTAGTAAAATGTGTAACCAATATTTTCCCTATGGACCTGCAACTTGGCAGGCCCGGGGTTAACTGCCAGTGACTCTGGAAATAGTGTAGCTTTAAGTGAGTGCGATAGCAACCAAAGCTGAGCCTGTTTGGGAGTCATGGGATGTGTACCCGGTCCGGTCTGAGAGTACTGTCCACTTTTCCTTGTTTTGCTTACGCCTAGGGTGATTACACAAGTCCCTAAACCCTGACTGGTTCCCAGTTTGTTTGATTAAGAGCTTGCATTTGTGTGTGTGGCTGCATTGTGTGGCTGTATTAGCGACCCAGTTTTTTGGAAGAGACCTTGACGTGGTACCTGGGCTTGTCCCATTTGGCCAAATGCGGTAACTGACTCTTCCAGTTTTGCTTTTAATCTTGGCTGAGAGATTTGAGTGAGTGCCGGACTTTTTCTGTGTGCTGTGTCCTCTATCTTTCACCATATGTTTAGAATGAACAAATGATCAAAATGATTGTCCCAAAATGTTCTCCTTTTCCTGCCCTTATATAGCTTGAGATTTCATTGTATTAAAAACTAGTAAAATGTGTAACCAATATTTTATAAAATGCCAGTTGTAGTGCCTTGTAAAATGAAACCCATTTTTAGGTAATAATTTCCCCTAAACTTTTTAATGAGAAATTTAAACATAAAGTAATTGATGATTAAATATTTTTAACAACTCTTTCTCTGGTCATTTCAGATTCCAAGAGGCAGTGGTACAATACAAGCCTCGTTTATTTGAATGTTCCAATCAGACGGGCCGGTTTATCATGACTGAAATTGTGGATTTTACCCAAAGTGACCTTGATGAGGATGACGTAATGTTACTGGACACTTGGGAAGAGGTAAGTGTCCAAACATCGAGGGGGAGATCCCACATATGTGCTGTGTTAAAATGACAGTAAAGACCTTGATATTTTATTATTAAATGTTTAGTTATGAGTAATAAAACAACTTTGCAAAATACTTTCAATATTTACGTTGCACCTTGTTCATTAATTGTGTATTCTACAGATGTCTCAAGGATAACTATGCTGCATATTTCCCCCTAATTGGGTTTAGCTGATAACATCTGTAAAACAATTCACTTTATACTAACATAAAATGGCTGTAGCTAGCCATGTTGTCTGCAGAATCAAGCCCCAAGTGGCTCCTCCAAATAAGGCAAGTTGTGGGCAAAGTCTGACTATAAAAACAATTGCAGTAAACAAGATGATGATTTGTTTAAAAATGTTTAGACTTTGCTGATATGTTATTCTGTATCAACAAAACAGAAATGTCTTGTAATTATAAGGTGTTTACTGTCCCTTTTAAACATCTGTATTGTTATACTAATTATTAGGAGTTACAGGAAGAATTTTTGCTTTATATTTGTATTAGCAAAAATTCTTCTAGTTAAAGTTAGAGGATGTCTATAGTCTATACAAAAGATGCCTATGGGGAAAAGTGAACAGACATACCAACCTAAAGAGAACATGAAAGTCTCTATTGGCCTAACGAGCAAAGGTCCATTCATTTATTACAATAAATGTAACACTTTTTTAAAATTCTAATTTATATGCAGCAATAATTCTTTAAAAAGACATGAAAGACAAAATTAAACTTTTATTGTTCATATACACCATACAATTTTAAGAGATTTTTTAAATTTTACTTCTAGTATCGAATTTACTTTGTACCCTTGGTAATCTTTGTTGAAAAGCATACCAAGATAGGCTCAGAAGCAGCAAAGTACTTTTGGGAGCTTGTGATTGTGTTCAGCTAGCTCCCAGTAGTGTATTGCTGCTGATCCTATCTAGGTATGCTTTTCAACAGAGGGTTAAAGGGACTCAAAAGTCATTATTCAGATAGAGCATGCAGCTTTCCAGTTTACTTTTGTTATCAATTTTGCATTGTTCTCTTGATATTCTGTGTTGAAGAATAAACCCACGTAGGCTCAAAAGACTTCAGAAGCACGCACATGTCTTGAGCACTCTATGGCAGCAGTGTTTTAACACATTTGTCGCTCCTGAGCTCCTTTGAGTTTACCTAGATTTACTCTTCAACAAAGTCTACACCTCAGCCATCTTAAAGTCTTACCTTAGATTAAGTTGCAAATATCCTTCTGCACCCTTTCTATATCATGCAGCAGGAACAGTTATTTTGAAATGAATATTGTTTTTGGCTACTTTTAAGTGGCTGGCAAGCTCCACCCACTGATGACATCATAATCTAGGCTGCATATGGCATCCAATCACAAAAGGCTCACAAGTTGAATTCAGCAGACTGTCAATACTATTCAGCAGAGTGCCTAGATGCAGCCTGATCGTGATGTCATCAGTGGGTGGAGCTTGACAGCCATTTCAAAGTGGCCAGAAACAATATTAATTTTAAAATAACTTTTTTACCGTTCCTGCTGCATGATAGAGAAAGGGGCGCAGGAGGCTATTTGCAGCTTAATCTAAGGTAAGACTTTAAGATGACTTAGGTGTAGACTGTCCCTTTAAGCAACTTTGATAATAGAAGTAAAATGATTTTTTTTTAAACTGCATGTCCTATCTAGACCATGAACTTTGACTTTACTGTCTCTTTAAACCGTGGTTAAATACATAAAAATATGCAATGATAAAATGTGATAAACACATTTGTACCACATGATGTTCCTTTAACTACTGGCTAACTTCATGCAACATTATTTTATGCAACCTATTTTTTTTAAATAAAATGTATAGGTTCACAGCTAAATACTCAATAATGGTAACATCTAGCATTACTGCAAAAAACTGTCACTGTTCTCTTGTTTGCCAGATGTCACAATACCACAGCTAACATTTGATGATCTTTTTTTTTTTTATAGCAACAAATTGTCTCACGCTTGCCTGGTCACATTCTCGCTTGTCTGTTGCAGTGACCTTGTCACTTTATATTGTTTTTAATATTCTGGATTTTTTGATGTGTAAAAACTCACTCATGTGCACCATTCCATCCAACTAGTGATTTTATTACAAGGCATTTTTATATATCCTTGTCTTTTCTCTAGATGTCAACCTCTCATTGTTTGATTATTTAGATCTTATGACTTGCTGTCCTATTTATCAGTATGTATAGAGGGCCAGTAGTACTATTTTCACATCATTCTTTTCTAGTACAGAAAAATAATGGTGTACTGGATGTATATTAGACTCAACTGGACTGCAGCATCATGGGAAATGTAGTTCCAAAACATCTGGGGTGCTAAAGTTAGCCATTACTGCTATAGGAAATGCATTCAGTGCATCAGAGCAGCTAGTACAATTGCTACAAGCTAGCAGCAGCACAAATCATTAAAAAATAATTGTTAATGGGGGTCTGGATTATCAAGAACTAAAGTGAAGCTTACATATTTATTAGTTGATACAGTTAGGCATATTAAATAGTTCTTGCAGTGTTGGTGCATACATTGAACATTACGTTCCTTGGGGATGTTTTAAAGTCTAAGCTTAATGCAAAAAAGGTGTTCACATTCTCCAGTCCAATAAAAACTTGTAAAATTAAAAAGATATTGAACTCCTTTTATCTTAGTTGCATTTAAACAATAATAAAATAATAAAAAAAAGTGTTTATCTATGTGTTCAAACCCCTTGGAGGTGTGTTAAAGTCAGCTCTAATTTGACAATGCACTGCCAATCGTGAGCGAAAAATTGTATTTGTTTGGTGGCCATTCACATATGCTCCCTCTATTTTCTGATTTAAACAGGTTTAAGCAATAATGCAATAATAAAACCTTGGAGCACTTTAGAGCATTTTAAAAGAATGAATTGGATGAAATCCATCAGTGGTGGACCTAGTTAACAGAGGGCCCATTTTGTTTTGCCCCCCCCCCCCCCCAAGGTATCTCAGTAAAAAACAATAGTAATAATATACAAGCTGCTCTGTATAATGACTTTGGGGATGGATAGATAGATAGATAGATAGACAGACAGGCAACCTGCACTAATAAAAAGCTCTCCCATGTACAGACTGGCTGCTGTGGGCACCCTCCAGCACTTAGGCCCCGGTGCCACTGCGCCGGCTGCACCAATAACACCCCTGAAGCCCATTATTTTCTGACTCATAATATATAAAAAATTGTCATTTATAGGTTCAGTCGCTTTTCATAACATAATAATGAATCAAGACTAACAACTAGGTACACGATTGGTTACTCTCATGAGCTGTATTCTTGTGATGCTGCAGACTTTATCACAGTAAGCGTATTGGCACGTGTGCAGCTAAAGCTAGGCGAGCATTATAAATATATAAATAAGGCAGAGAGATTTTGTAGGATATGTTGAACTTGGTAATTTATGTGTTTGTTTATATTTCAGATTTTCCTTTGGGTTGGAAAAATGGCCAATGAATTTGAAAAGAATGAAGCAGTAAACTCTTCAAAGGAATACTTGATGGCCCATCCAGCCAAGAGGGACTTAGCCACACCCATTATAACAGTGAAACAGGGGTATGAGCCCCCAACCTTCACAGGCTGGTTTGAGGCTTGGGACTCACACAAGTGGAGCGTAAGTATATAAGTATATAACTAGTTGGTTAATGAATCTACCCAACTGATTAAGACAATTTTCATGATGTCAACACAACAGAAGCTTATCTCATTGTGCATAGTGATTGTACTTTTTTTATTTTAAGGATAAATCTATGTGAAGTATAATATGTAGATGCATGCTCCCATATGTACAATGGTAGTGTTGAATTATGATAAGTAGATGCATGCTACCAAATGAACAATGTTAATTCTAAAGTATATGTAGATGCATGCTCCCAAATGTACAATGGCAGTGCTGAAGTATGATGTGTAGATGCATGCCCCCATATATACAATGGCAGTGCTGAAGTATGATAAGTAGATGCATGCTACCAAATGAACAATGTTAATTCTAAAGTATATGTAGATGTATGCTCCCAAATGTACAATGGCAGTGCTGAAGTATGATGTGTAGATGCATGCCCCCATATATACAATGGTAATGCTAAAGTATGATGTGTAGATGCATGCCCCCATATGTACAATGGCAGTGCTGAAGTATGATGTGTCGATGCATACTCCCATATGTACAATGGTTATGCTGAAGTATGATAAGTAGAGGCATGATCCTATATGTACAATGGTAGTGCTGAAGTATGATATGTAGATGTATGCCCCCATATGTACAATGGCAGTGCTGAAGTATGATGTGTAGATGCATGCCCCCATATGTACAATGGCAGTGCTGAAGTATGATGTGTAGATGCATGCCCCCATATGTACAATGGCAGTGCTGAAGTATGATGTGTCGATGCATACTCCCATATGTACAATGGTTATGCTGAAGTATGATAAGTAGAGGCATGATCCTATATGTACAATGGTAGTGCTGAAGTATGATATGTAGATGTATGCCCCCATATGTACAACGGTAATGCTGAAGTATGATAAGTAGATGCATGAGCCTATATGTACAATGGCAGTGCTGAAGTATGATAAGTAGATACATGATCCCATATGTACAACGGTAATGCTGAAGAATGATAAGTAGATGCATGATCCCATATGTACAATGGCAGTGCTGAAGTATGATATGTAGATGTATGCCCCCATATGTACAACGGTAATTCTGATGTATGATAAGTAGATGCATGAGCCTATATGTACAATGGCAGTGCTGAAGTATGATAAGTAGATGCATGATCCCATATGTACAACGGTAATGCTGAAGTATGATAAGTAGATGCATGCTCCCATATGTACAATGGTAGTGCTGAAGTATGATATGTAGATGTATGCCCCCATATGTACAACGGTAATGCTGAAGTATGATAAGTAGATGCATGAGCCTATATTTACAATGGCAGTGCTGAAGTATGATAAGTAGATGCATACTCCCATATGTACAACGGTAATGCTGAAGTATAATAAGTAGATGCATGATCCCATATGTACAACGGTAATGCTGAAGAATAAGTAGATGCATGATTCCATATGTACAATGGCAGTGCTGAAGTATGATAAGTAGATGTATGCCCCCATATGTACAACGGTAATGCTGAAGTATGATAAGTAGAGGCATGATCCTATATGTAAAACGGTAGTGCTGAAGTATGATATGTAGATGCATGCTACCAAATGAATAATGTTAATTCTAAAGTATATGTAGATGCATGCTCCCATATGTACAATGGCAGCACTGAAGTATGATGTGTAGATGTATGCCCACATATATACTGTACAATGGTAGTGCTGAGGTATGATAAGTAGATGCATGCTCCCATATGTACAACGGTAATGCTGAAGAATGATAAGTAGATGCATGATCCCATATATACAATGGTAGTTGTGAAGTATGATAAGTAGATGCATGCTCCCATATGTACAACGGTAATGCTGAAGAATGATAAGTAGATGCATGATCCCATATATACAATGGTAGTGGTGAAGTATAAGTAGATGTATGTCCCCATATGTACATCGGTAATGCTGAAGTATGATAAGTAGAGGCATGATCCAATATGTAAAACGGTAGTGCTGAAGTATGATAAGTAGATGCATGCTCCCATATGTACAATGTTAATTCTAAAGTATATGTAGAGGCATGCTCCCATATGTACAATGGCAGTGCTGAAGTATGATGTGTAGATGTATGCCCCCATATGTACAATGGTAATGCTGAAGTATGGTATGTAGATGCATACTCCCATGTGTACAATGGTAGTGCTGAAGTATGATAAGTAGATGCATGCTACCAAATGAACAATGTTAATTCTAAAGTATATGTAGATGCATGCTCCCATATGTACAACGGCAGTTCTGAAGTATGATGTGTAGATGCATGCCCCCATATATACAATGGTAGTGCTGAAGTATGATAAGTATATGCATGCTCCCATATGTACAACGGTAATGCTGAAGTATAAGTAGATGCATGCTCCCATATGTAAAATGGTAATGCTGACGTATGATAAGTAGATGCATGCTCGCATATATACAATGGCAGTGCTGAAGTATCATGTGTAGATGCATACCCCCATATATAGAATGGTAGTGCTGAAGTATGATAAGTAGATGCATGCTCCCATATGTACAACGGTAATGATGAAGTATGATAATTAGATGCATGATCCCATATGTACAATGGTAATGCTGAAGTATGATAAGTAGATGTATGCCCCCATATGTACAATGGTAATACTGAAGTATAAGTAGAGGCATGATCCTATATGTAAAACGGTAGTGCTGAAGTATGAAATGTAGATGCATGTTCCAATATGTACAATGGTAGTGCTAAAGTATGAAATGTGTATGCATTCTCCCATATGTACAACGGTAGTTCTAAAATATGATATGTAGATGCAATGCTGAAGTATAATATGAAGATGCATGCTCCCATATGTACAACGGCAGTGCTGAAGTATGATAAGTAGATGTATGCTCCTATATGTACAACGTTGGTTCTGAAGCATGATATGTAGATGCATGCTCCCATATGTACAATGGCAATGCTGAAGTATGATAAGTAGATGCATGCTCCCATATGTACAACGGTAGTGCTGAAGTATATGTAGATGCATGCTCCCATATGTAGTGCTGAAGTATGATATGCAGATGCATGGTCCCATATGTACAACAGTAGTTCTGAAGCATGATAAGTAGATGCATGCTCCCATATGTACGGTAGTGCTAAAGCATGATAAGTAGATGCATGCTCCCATATGTACAATGGTAGTGCTTTAGTATGATAAGTAGATGCATGCTCCCATATGCCCAATGGCAGTGCTGAAGTATATGTAGATGCATGCTCCTATATGTACAACTGTAGTTCTGAAGTAAGATATGAAGATGCATGCTCCCATATGTACGGTAGTGCTAAAGCATAAGTAGATGCATGCTCCCATATGTACAATGTTAGTTCTGAAGCATGATAAGTAGATGCATGCTCCCATATGTACGGTAGTGCTAAAGCATGATAAGTAGATGCATGCTCCCATATGTACGGTAGTGCTTAAGCATGATAAGTAGATGCATGCTCCCATATGTACAACGGTAGTGCTGAAGCATGATAAGTAGATGCATACTCCCATATGTACAATGGTAGTGCTAAAGCATGATAATTAGATGCATGCTCCCATTTGTACAACGGTAGTGCTGAAGCATGATAAGTAGATGCATGCTCCCATATGTACAACGGTAGTGCTAAAGCATGATAAGTAGATGCATGCCCCCATATGTACAACGTTCGTTCTGAAGCATGATAAGTAGATGCATAATCCCATATGTACGGTAGTGCTAAAGCATGATAAGTAGGTGCATGCTCCCATATGTACGGTAGTGCTGAAGCATGATAAGTAGATGCATAATCCCATATGTACGGTAGTGCTAAAGCATGATAAGTAGATGCATGCTCCCATATGCCCAATGGCAGTGCTGAAGTATATGTAGATGCATGCTCCTATATGTACAACTGTAGTTCTGAAGTAAGATATGAAGATGCATGCTCCCATATGTACGGTAGTGCTAAAGCATAAGTAGATGCATGCTCCCATATGTACAATGTTAGTTCTGAAGCATGATAAGTAGATGCATGCTCCCATATGTACGGTAGTGCTAAAGCATAAGTAAATGCATGCTCCCATATGTACGGTAGTGCTTAAGCATGATAAGTAGATGCATGCTCCCATATGTACAACGGTAGTGCTGAAGCATGATAAGTAGATGCATACTCCCATATGTACAATGGTAGTGCTAAAGCATGATAATTAGATGCATGCTCCCATTTGTACAACGGTAGTGCTGAAGCATGATAAGTAGATGCATGCTCCCATATGTACAACGGTAGTGCTAAAGCATGATAAGTAGATGCATGCTCCCATATGTACAACGGTAGTGCTGAAGCATGATAAGTAGATGCATGCCCCCATATGTACAACGTTCGTTCTGAAGCATGATAAGTAGATGCATAATCCCATATGTACGGTAGTGCTAAAGCATGATAAGTAGGTGCATGCTCCCATATGTACGGTAGTGCTGAAGCATGATAAGTAGATGCATAATCCCATATGTACGGTAGTGCTGAAGCATGATAAGTAGATGCATAATCCCATATGTACGGTAGTGGTAAAGCATGATAAGTAGATGCATGCTCCCATATGCCCAATGGCAGTACTGAAGTATATGTAGATGCATGCTCCTATATGTACAACTGTAGTTCTGAAGTAAGATATGAAGATGCATGCTCCCATGTGTACGGTAGTGCTAAAGCATAAGTAGATGCATGCTCCCATATGTACAATGTTAGTTCTGAAGCATGATAAGTAGATGCATGCTCCCATATGTACGGTAGTGCTAAAGCATAAGTAAATGCATGCTCCCATATGTACGGTAGTGCTTAAGCATGATAAGTAGATGCATGCTCCCATATGTACAACGGTAGTGCTGAAGCATGATAAGTAGATGCATGCTCCCATATGTAGAATGGTAGTACTAAAGCATAAGTAGATGCATGCTCCCATATGTACAACATTAGTTCTGAAGCAGGATAAGTAGATGCATGATCCCATATGTACAACGGTAGTGCTGAAGTAAGATATGAAGATGCATGCTCCCATATGTACGGTAGTGCTAAAGCATGATAAGTAGATGCATGCTCCCATATGTACGGTAGTGCTAAAGCATGATAAGTAGATGCATGCTCCCATATGTACGGTAGTGCTGAAGTATGATAAGTAGATGCATGCCACCATATGTACAACATTAGTTCTGAAGCAGGATAAGTAGATGCGTGATCCCATATGTACAACTGTAGTGCTGAAGTAAGATGTGAAGATGCATGTCCTCATAAGTACAGTGGCAGCTGAGGAGTAAGATGCAGATGTGCACAACCATACTGTGACAGTTGTGTAGTATGTAGACTCACATGCCCATGAGTACTATGCGGTACAACATTTTGACATTTGATACCGTATGTATAATGGGATTGTGCACTATATGTAGACACACATTCCCATGGTGATTATGCAGCGTGATATGTAGCTGAACATCACAAAGATATCTAGACACATTCCTATACTACAATGGTATGGAAACACCTTTCAATTCAGTACTAAGGCAGTCAGTAATAAAATATGCAGACATTCCTATGGGAGCCTCCAGCTAATTACCTAGCGCAGTTCAGGGGGCAAATAGCGCAGCAATAAATAAATATATACTGTATGTATATGATTATATACATATATATATATTTGTGTTCATATGTGTATATACACATATTAAACCATAAATATATATGTATATAAGCATATACATTTATAGTGAAAACACAGTCCCCCATTGACATCCAAGTAAAGGCACTTTCAGTCCGTTTTTCTTTACTTACACCCCACATCCCCTCACTTTAACCCCTTATAACTGCTTTGTGCATTTTGTTTTTTAAATAAACATGCTGATATTTTTATTTAAGGTTACTGTACAGTCCTTTAGTTTGGAGGCAATTGGGGCAATTTTTTTCATTAACCACTGGCGCGATCCGATATATGGCGCAGGTTTCGGCGCAAGTGTGGAAGGTGCAAGGTGCCGGCAGTTGCTAAAGTGCTGTAAGTCGGACAAACTAGCGATGTCCAGAAATAAGCGTAAGTACAAATTTCTGGAGTCGCCAGTGACTTACGGCACTTTAGAAACTGCCGCCGCATAAAAAAACTGACTAAAGTATAAAATCTCCCGTTACTGTCTAACACGTCTCCCAAAAATAACCCGACACTTATACCCCTCTATCCACAATCCCCCCTCTCACTCCTAATAATAAATATATATACCCCTAAACCGCCGCTCCCGGACCCCGCCGCCAGCTACATTAAATTTCTTACTCCCTAATCTGATTCCCCTACACCGCCGCCAGCTACATTAAATGTCTTACCCCCTAATGTGATCCCCCTACACCTCCGCCACCTATATTAAAATTATTACCCCCTAATCTGAGCCCCCTACCCCGCCGCCACCTATTTTAACCCCTAATGTGAGCCCCCTACCCCGCCGCCACCTATATTATATGTACTACCCCCTAATCTGACCCCCTTGCACCGCCGCCACCTATATTAAATTTATTAACCCCTAATGTGAGCCCCCTACGCCGCCGCCACCTATATTAAATTTATTAACCCCTAATCTAATCTCCCTACACCGCCGCCACCTATATTAAATATATTAACCCCTAATCTAATCCCCCCCTACACCGCCGCCACCTATATTAAAATTATTAACCACTAAACCTAAGTCTAACCCTAACACCCCTAACTTAATTATTATTAAAATAAATCTAAATAATATTAACTAAATTATTCCAATTTAAATCTAAATACTTACCTATAAAATAAACCCTAAAATAGCTACAATATAATTAATAATTACATTGTAGCTATTTTAGGGTTTATATTTATTTCACAGGTAACTTTGTATTTATTTTAACTAGGTACAATAGCTATTAAATAGTTAATAACTATTTAATAGCTACCTAGTTAAAATAATTACCAAATTACCTGTAATATAAATCCTAACCTAAATTACCATTACACCTAAAACTACCCTATCAATAAATTAATTAAATAAACTACAATTATCTCAACTAAATACAGTTGAATACACTAATCTATATTACAAAAAAAACAAACACTAAATTACAAAAAAATTAAAAAAGATTACAAGAATTTTAAGATAATTACACTTAATCTAAGCCCCCTAATAAAATAACAAAGCCCCCCAAAATAATAATTTCCCTACCCTAAACTAAATTAAAAAAGTAATCAGCTCTATTACCAGCCCTTAAAGGGCCTTTTGCAAGGCATTGCCCCAAAGTAATCAGCTTGTTTACCTGTAAAAAAAGAACAACCCCTCCCCCATTACAACCCACCACCCACACACCCCTACGGTGAGAAGTCTTCTTCTAGGCGGCGACCTCTTCTTCTTCTTCCAGGAACCAGCCGGCATGGAGCGGAGGAGTTGAAGACCGTCCTCTCTGGAACTGAAGACCGCCGAGGCTTGAACTGAAGACGGAAGCCATGGAGCGTGGAGGATCCTCTTCATACGATCTCCGCCGTACACTGAATAGGAATTCAAGGTACGCGATTAAAAATGGCGTCCCTTGAATTCCTATTGGCTGATTTGAGCCTTCAAATTCAAATCAGCCAATCGGATGAGAGCTACTTTAATTCTATTGGATGATTTGAATAGCCAATAGAATTAGAGCTACTGTAATTCTATTGGCTATTCTAATCAGCCAATAGAATTAAAGTAGCTGTCATCCGATTGGCTGATTTGAATTTGAAGGCTCAAATCAGCCAATAGTAATTCAAGGGACGCCATTTTTAATCGCGTACCTTGAATTCCTATTCAGTGTACGGCGGAGATCGTATGAAGAGGATCCTCCACGCTCCATGCCTCCCGTCTTCAGTTCCAGCGTCGCCGGTCTTCAGTTCCAGAGAGGACGGTCTTCAGCTCCGCGGTCATCGGTCTTCAACTCCTCCGCTCCGCACCGGCTGGTTCCTGGAAGAAGAAGAGGTCGCCGCCTAGAAGGAGACTTCTCCGCCTGGAACAGGACCTTCTCCGCCGGTCTTCAGGACAGTTAAGGATCACTTGGGGGTTAGACTTAGGTTTTTTTAAGGGGGGATCGGGTGGGTTTTACATTAGGGGTGTGTGGGTGGTGTGTTGTTCTTTTTTTTTTTTACAGGTAAAAGAGCTGATTACTTTGGGGCAATGCCCCGCAAAAGGCCCTTTTAAGGGCTGGTAATAGAGCTGATTACTTTTTTTATTTAGTTTCGGGTAGGGAATTTTTATTATTTTGGGGGGCTTTGTTATTTTATTAGGGGGCTTAGATTAGGTGTAATTATCTTAAAATTCTTGTAATCTTTTTATTTTTTGTAATTTAGTGTTTGTTTTTTTTGTAATGTAGATTAGTGTATTTAACTGTATTTTAGTTGAGATAATTGTAATTTATTTAATTTATTGATAGGGTAGTGTTAGGTGTAATGGTAACTTAGGTTAGTATTTATTTTACAGGTAATTTGGTAATTATTTTAACTAGGTAGCTATTAAATAGTTATTAACTATTTAAAGGCACAGTCTAGTCCAAAAAAAACTTTCATGATTCAGATAGGGCATGTAATTTTAAACAATTTTCCAATTTACTTTTATCACCAATTTTTCTTTGTTCTCTTGGTATTCTTAGTTGAAAGCTTAACTTAGGAGGTTCATATGCTAATTTCTTAGACCTTGAAGGCCGCCTCTTAAGAATGCATTTTAACAGGTTTTTCACCACTAGAGGGTGTTAGTTCATGTTTTTCATATAGATAACACTGTGCTCGTGCACGTGAAGTTACCTGGGAGCCATCACTGATTGGCTAAACTGCAAGTCTGTCAAAAGAACAAATAAAGGGGCAGTCTGCAGAGGCTTAGATACAAGATAATCACAGAGGTAAAAAATATATAAATATAACAGTGTTGGTTATGCAAAACTAGGGAATGGGTAAACAATGGATTATCTATCTTTTAAAGCAATAACAATTCTGGTGTAGACTGTCCCTTTAATAGCTATTGTACCTAGTTAAAATAAATACAAAGTTACCTGTAAAATAAATATGAACCCTAAAATAGCTACAATGTAATTATTAATTATATTGTAGCTATCTTAGGGTTTATTTTATAGGTAAGTATTTAGATTTAAATAAGAATAATTTAGTTAATATTATTAATATTATTTAGATTTATTTTAATAATAATTAAGTTAGGGGGTGTTAGGGTTAGACTTAGGTTTAGTGGTTAATAATTTTAATATAGGTGGCGGTGGTGTAGGGGGATTAGATTAGGGGTTAATAATTTTAATATAGGTGGCGGCGGTGTAGGGGGATTAGATTAGGGGTTAATAATTTTAATATAGGTGGCGGCGGTGTAGGGGGATTAGATTAGGGGTTAATAATTTTAATATAGGTAGCGGCGGTGTAGGGGGCTCACATTAGGGGTTAATACATTTAATATAGGTGGTGGCGGGGTAGGGGGCTCAGATTAGGGGTTAATAGAGTTATTATAGGTGGTGTAGGGGGATCATATTAGGGGTTAATATAGTTAATGTAGGTAGCGGCAGGGTAGGGGGCTCAGATTAGGGGGTAATAAATTTAATATAGCTGGCGGCGGTGTAGGGGGTCAGATTAGGGGGTAATACATTTAATACAGCTGGCGGCGGTGTAGGGGGTCAGATTAGGGGTTAATATATTTAATATAGCTGGCAGCGGTGTAGGGGGTGAGATTAGGGGTTAATATATTTAATATAGGTGGCGGCGGTGTAGGGGGGGTCAGATTAGGGGGTAATACATATAATGTAGGTGGCGGCGGGGTCCGGGAGCGGCGGTTTAGGGGTTAAACACTTTCATTAGGGATTGTGGCGGGGGATTGCGGTTGACAGGTAGATAGACATTGCGCATGCGTTAGGTGTTAGGTTTTATTTTGCAGGTAGTTTAGGGAGTTACGGGGCTCCAATACTCAGCGTAAGGCTTACTACGCCTGCAATTTGCGGCGAGGTAAAAATGGAGTAAGATTTCTCCTTTTTCACCACGTAAGTCCTTACGCGGTACATTGGATACCAAACTGCACGGGTTTGGTATATCACTCTATGGGCTAAAAAACTACGGCCAAAGGGTGAAATATACAAGCGTAACTTCTAGGTTACGCCGTATATGTGATACCAAACCAGCGCAAAATTTGGCGTCTCCGGCTTTTGCGGGCGACGCTGCATATCGGATCGGCCCCACTTGTAATGGCTGGTTATTTAACATTCACTGGTAAAGGGACAAATTTGCCTCTTTACCAGTGAACATTAAGATAGCACCTCACTTGTATTCTGGCCCAATGTATTTTTTTATTTAGTTTAGAAAACAAGCATTAGTTTGGGAGACAAACATATATAACATGCTCTCAAACGTTTCTCCCTTCTTGTCTTCTAGACACTTCTCTGATCCCAGCCTACTTCATATATTAATATATTTTATTCTTGTCTCTTCCATATATTAATATATTTTATTCTTGTCTCTTCATATCTCATCATCTGTCGTTCCTAATCGCTTATTCTGCTTATTTTATTACGTTTCCCTTTCTGCTCGCTGGCATTGCTGTCCTTAATGCTAGCTGAAGAGAAGCATTTTTTTTCTATATACTTTTTTAGAACAATTGCTTCTTATAAAAGTTATTACTCTTTCAGAAGCATATGCATATATGCTGTGCATGACCCCTGCACCCAGGACCAGCAATGGTGTGTATTGTATCATTGGTCTCTAAATATGCATCATACCAGTGAGAACCAACACATGGGGCCCCATATCAATATTTTAGAAGCCTTAAGGGCCACATATATTATTTGTGTGCTACTGTGCTTATTATTTATAAATTAATATTTCTTACAAATGTTTAGGGCTACAGGGCCAGATTTAATAATCTTCTCTCCCTTTAGAGGGCTAATTTGAGTTTGTCCACTGACCGGAAGTCCCCAAGGCCATCCCTGATATAAATCATCACTAGATCTCTGAGCACCTCAGTGTTTGAATGTATGTGGGCTGGCCACTGGCAGCATATTTACATATGTCCTTGGAACAATAATATCTTTTATCAGAAGCATTACAGTATATTGTAAAAATGTTTCTAGCCAAAACTGAATTGCACTCCTGTACATGAATTTTTAATTTTGACAGTTTTGACCCTTTTTAAGACACATCAAATAATAATAATAAAAAAAATGTGCATAGCTTAGGTTTAGTCCAGCAGCAGTTGCAGAGTTAAATTAACAAATGTTCTGCAGCAGTCATTTAGACCAAGTCAATACGTTTGTGCATTTGGGGAATATCTCATATTTATGTATCTTGAAATCTTTGTATACTCCAAAGACCTTGTTAGCAGACTACAGAGGTTCAATATATCTTTATATAACTCAGCATCTCAGCTGGTGTAGCCTGTGATTTGCTGTGGCTGACACAGATCATTAATAATTTGCTACCGGGAGTTCCTTACATTTTCAAAAGTTGCATTAGTACATAAGCTTTTAACATGCTGTAGCTTGGGATTTAAATGGATAGTAACAATTTAAATGTAATGGATTGGATAGAGTATTTTAAACTTTCCAATATACTTTTATACATTTTCTATTGGTATCCTTTGTTAAAGAGTAATCCTAGGTAAGCTAAGGCGTGTCGCCATCTGGCTGCAAAATACGCATATACGTTATACATAGTTGCAAACACTGCAGTTCTTAAGCTGCTATCTGCCAGTGCTGCCACCTAGGTTTACTCTTCAGCAAAGAATACCAAGATAACAAAGAACATTTGAAAATAGAAGTACATTGGAATATTGTTTATAATTGCATGCTCTATCTTAATCATGAATGTTTAATTATTATTTTTTTATTAAATATTAATTACTGTTTCTTTATGTATGACATAGGCTCTGTTATTTGCATGATTGCATATTTGAAAGTTCTATTTCAGCAGCTGCAGGCCATATATACAGACTATATATATATATATATATATATATATATATATATATATATATATATATATATATATATACACTCACATATTAATATGGCACCTACTTCAAATTCTTTCATAATCCAATTCTCTCTTTGGTCTCTTTCTTTAGTCTAACGTGTCCTACGAAGATATGAAGAAGAATTTGGGTGATGTATCTGCTATTTCACAGATAAGTGTGGTGAGTTAACACAAATTTCTTGTTTGTTTGTTTTTTTTGAAATTGCAAAGATAATTCATTCATAGGGCATACCTGTAAGGTGAAACCTATCCAAAATAATTTAAAAAAAAGTTTATCTATTAGGATAAAACAAAAACATGAACCAACAAAAATTCCAGGAATCATCCCTTCTTTTTTTATATGGGAAAATGCTGATGTCACAGTTTGTACTCTATTGGAAATGATAATAGCAATACGGATACACAGGTTATATAGCTCAAGTAGCATTTTCCTGATGTAATAATATGGTAGCCAAATTATTGCATTCAAGGTGAAGTTCTCAAAGGGAACTCACACAGCTGTCTGCACTAAAACAGAATTCAACATGTCTGGTATTTACAATATTTCTTGTGTCATTTATAAAGGTTATGGCTATAGTTAGTTTTATGAATAGGACCAGGTAAGGGTTAAATATGGTTCTGGAGGTAGATCAGGAATAGGATTAGAGCTAAATTAAGGATTAGAGCTAAATTAAGGATTAGAGCTAAATTAAGGATTAGAGCTAGATTTCTTTAAAAGGTTTTGGTTAAAGTTGTGGTTATAGCTAAGGTTATGGATATGGTTTAGCCTAAGGCCTAAGAGTAGGACTAGATTTACAGCTAAGGCCAGAAACATGAAATCCAAAATGATTCAGTCAGAGCATATAATTTTAAAAGAATTACCAATTTACTTTTATTATTAAATTTGCTTTGTTTTCATTGTATTCTTTGTTAAAGAGATACATAGATAATGTGCACATCTCTGGAACAGTAGATGGCAGCAAACACTGCTGCTACCCTGTGCCCTTGAAATTGTATAACATTGTAAGAAATATTCATGCAAGTTCCTGAGCCTCACTACCTGCTTTTCAACAAAGGATACCAAGAAAACAAAATAAATTTGATAATAGAAGTAAAATGGAGAATATTTCAACAGTTCAGAATCTAAGATGTTAATAACAGTGTATCAAGCAGGTAACATTTTCACCATGCACTACTTTAAATTGTCTCCAGTTAAACATGTTTATCCATATTAAAAACTTTGCAATAGATTTGTATTATTTATTTTTCCTGTTTTTCCTGTAGGTTACATTTGAATTTTGTAGTTTTTCCACTGCTCACAGAACCCAGACCCTCCTACATGCTGCACAGTGATTGTTTGATATGTGCAGCATATCATTTATATATGTCCTTAATTGGCCACAGCAAAGATATGAAAAACAACACTTAATTGTTTCTTACCTGAACAATGGCAGCTAATATATATACAGTGTATGTGTATGTGTGTATGTATGTATATATATATATATATATATATATATATATATATATATATATATATATATATATATATATATATATATATACACACACACGTGAAACTCGAAAAATTAGAATATTGTGCAAAAGTTAATTTATTTCACTAATGCAACTTAAAAGGTGAAACTAATATATGAGATAGACTCATTACATGCAAAGCAAGATAGATCAAGCCGTGATTTGTCATAATTGTGATGATTATGGCTTACAGCTCATGAAAACCCCAAATCCACAATCTCAGAAAATTAGAATATTACATGCAATCCATAAAACAAGGATTGTACATAGAACAATATGAAAAGTATAAGCATGCATACTGTATGTACTCAGTACTTGGTTTGGGCCCCTTTTGCAGCAATTACTGCCTCAATGCGGCGTGGCATGGAAGCTATCAGCCTGTGGCACTGCTGAGGTGTTATGGAAGACCAGGATGCTTCAATAGCGGCCTTCAGCTCTTCTGCATTGTTCGGTCTCATGTCTCTCATCTTTCTCTTGGCAATGCCCCATAGATTCTCTATGGGGTTCAGGTCAGGCGAGTTTGCTGGCCAATCAAGCACAGTAATCCCACGGTCATTAAACCAGGTTTTGGTGCTCTTGGCAGTGTGGGCAGGAAAATGAAGTCAGCATCCCCATAGAGCTCGTCTGCGGAAGGAAGCATGAAGTGCTCTAAAATCTCCTGGTAGACAGCTGCGTTGACCCTGGACTTAATGAAGCACAGTGGACCAACACCAGCAGATGACATGGCTCCCCAATTCAACACAGACTGTGGAAACTTCACACTGGACTTCATGCATCTTGCAGTGTGTGCTTCTCCATTCTTCCTCCATACTCTGGGTCCTTGGTTTCCAAATGAAATGCAAAATTTGCTCTCATCAGAAAAGAGGACTTTGGACCACTAAGCAACAGACCAGGTCTGTTTTTCTTTAGCCCAGGTAAGACGCTTCTGACGTTGTTTGTTGTTCAGGAGTGGCTTGAGAAGAGGAATACGACACTTGAAGCCCATGTCCAGGATCCGTCTGTGTGTGGTTGCTCTTGTGAAAGTCCCCAACACTTTTGAATGGCCTTATCCTGACAATCCTCTCCAGGCTGCGGTCTTCCCTGCTGCTTGTGCACCTTTTTCTTCCACACTTTTCCCTTCCACATAACTTTCTATTATTGTGCTTTGATATAGCACTTTGGGAACATCCAACTTCTTTTGCAATTACCTTTTGAGGCTTTCCCTCCTTATGGAGGGTGTCAATGATGGTTTTCTGCACAACTGTCAGGTCAGCAGTCTTTCTGATGATTGTGATTCCTACTGAACCAGACTGAGAGACCATTTAAAGGCTCAGGAACCCTTTACAAGTGTTATGGCTTAATTAGCTGATTAGAGTGGGACACTTTGAGCCTAGAATATTGCACCTTTTTACAATATTCTAATTTTCTGAGATTGTGGGTTTGGGGTTTTCATGAGCTGTAAGCCTTAATCATCACAATTATGACAAATCACGGCTTGAACTATCTTGCTTTGCATGTAATGAGTCTATCTCATATATTAGTTTCACCTTTTAGGTTGCATTAGTGAAATAAATATGAACTTTTGCACGATATTCTAATTTTTCGAGTTTCACCTGTGTATGTGTGTGTATGTGTATATATATATATATATATATATGTGTATGTGTATATATATATATATATATATATATATATAAAATTTTTGGTTCATATTAAGTATTGCATTTCTCAACTAAAAGGAATGATTCAGATAGAACATACAATTTTAAACAACTTTCCAATTTACGTCTGTTATCTAATAAGCTTAATTCTCTTAGTATTATTTGTTAAAAATATACATAGGTAGGCTCAAGAGCAGCAAACAACTACTGGAATCTAGCTGCTGATTGGTGGCTGCAGATATGCCTCTTGTTATTGGTTCACCTGAGGTGTGGAGCTAGCTCCTAGTAGTGCATTGCTGCTCTTTCAACAAAGGATATCAAGATGATGAAGCAAATTTGATAATAGAAATACAAAATAATATAAATTTTATAACAGAAAGTTGCATAAAATTGTATAATTGATTTGAAACATGAAAGAAATATTTTAGGTTTCATGTCCCTTTAATTTTAAACTTATCTTAAACAGAAAAATCCTGCAGTGCCCTGTTCAGAGCCCCATAAAACTGAATGCATTTTATAAATCAACTGTCTTCAACATTTTATTATGAATGTAATTTTATAGTAATAATTCTTTAAAGGGACAGTCTACAATATAATTTTATTGTTTAAAAAGATAGATAATGTCTTTTATCACCCATTCCCCAGTTTTGCATAACTGACTATTTTTATTTAAAATCTATTTAGTTGCATTTAGTAATGTGTTGTGCTAACTCTTAAATAACTCCTCCTGCGTTAGCACAATGTAATCTATATGGCCCACGTGAACTAGCAGTCTCCTGTTGTGAAAAGCAAATACAAAAGCATGTGATTTAAGAGGCTGTCTATACAGCCTTTGAGACAGGCAGAAATTTAGAGGTTTAAATGTTATAAAAGTATATTAATCTAACAATGTTAGTTGTGCAAAGCTGGGGAATGGGTAGTAAAGGCGTTATCTATCTTTTTAAACCATAACAATTTTTGTGTAGACTGTCCCTTTAAGGATCAGAACATACAGTAGATTTGCATAGTTAACCCCTTAACGACCAACGACGTATGGGGTACGTCCTGCAAAAAAATGCAGTTAATGACCAAGGACATACCCCGTACGTCGTTGGTCTTTGAAAGCAGTGGAAGCGATCCTGATCACTTCCAACTGCTTTCATGTTATAGCAGTGATGCCTCGATATTGAGGCATCCTGCTATAACATTTTTTAGCCGTCCGATGCAGAGAGAGCCACCCTGTGGCCCTCTCTGCATCGGCCATTGATGGCCATGTTCGTTGGTGGGTGGGAGCTTACCAAGGGAGGCGGGTGGGCGGCCATCGGTGGGAAGGGGGGCGGGATCGATTGCGGGTGCACGGGAGCGGGGCGCGCGCGGGTGGGAACCCTACACTATGAAACAATGATGGTACTCGGTGGGAGTGAGGGTGGGCAGCTCAAAACTTTAGCAGCTCAAATGTTTAGCGATCTGGTAGGGGTTGGGGGGTTGGGGGTTGAGGGAGGGCAGCTACACTACAGAAAATAGTATTTTTTTTAAAAAAATAAATAAAAAAAAACATATTTCATTTCAAACTGGGCACTGGCAGACAGCTGCCAGTACCCAATATGGTGCAATAAGGCAGAGAGAGGGGGGTTAGAGAGCTGTTTGGGGGGGATCAGGGAGGTTGGGGGCTAAGGGAGGATACTACAGAACAGAATTATTATTTAAAAAAAAAAACAAAAAAAAAAAACTCTTATTTTAGTACTGGCAGACTTACTGCCAGTACTTAAGATGGCGGGGACAATTGTGGGGTGGGGGAGGGAAGAGAGCTGTTTGGGAGGGATCTGGGGGTGTGATGTGTCATGTGGGAGGTTGATACCTACACTAAAGCTAAAATTAACCCTGCAAGCTCCCTAAAAGCTCCCTAATTAACCCCTTCACTGCTGGGCATTATAAACGTATGGTGCGCAGCGTCATTTAGCTGCCTTCTAATTACCAAAAAGCAAAGCCAAAGCCATATATGTCTGCTATTTCTGAACAAAGGGGATCCCAGAGAAGCTTTTACAACCATTTATGCCATAATTGCACAAGTTGTTTGTAAATAATTTCAATGAGAAACCTAAAGTTTGTGAAAACATTTGTGAAAAAGTGAACATTTTTTTTTATTTGATCGCATTTTGTAGTGAAATGGTGGCATGAAATATACCAAAATGGGCCTAGATCAATACTTTGGGATGTCTTCTAAAAAAATATATATACATGTCAAGGGATATTCAGGGATTCCAGACAGATATCAGTGTCCCAATGTAACTAGCGCTAATTTTGAAAAAAAGTGGTTTGGAAATAGCAAAGTGCTACTTGTATTTATTGCCCTATAACTTGCAAAAAAAGCAAAGAACATGTAAACATTGGGTATTTCTAAACTCAGGACAAAATTTAGAAACTATTTAGCATGGGTGTTTTTTAGTGGTTGTAGATGTGTAACAGATTTTGGGGGTCAAAGTTAGAAAAACTGCGTTTTTTTTCCATTTTGTCCTCATATTTTATAATTTTTTTTACAGTAAATTATAAGATATGATGAAAATAATGGTATCTTTAGAAAGCCCATTTAATGGCGAGAAAAACGGTATATAATATGTGTGGGTACAGTAAATGAGTATGAGGAAAATTACAGCTAAACACAAACACCGCAGAAATGTAAAAATAGCCTTGGTCCCAAACGGACAGAAAATGGAAAAGTGCTGTGGTCATTAAGGGGTTAAAGGGACACTGAACCCAAATTTTTTTCTTTTGTGATTCAGATAGAGCATGAGATTTTAAGCAACTTTCTAATTTACTCCTATTATCAATTTTTCTTCATTCTCTTGGTATCTTTATTTGAAATGCAAGAATTTAAGTTTAGATGCCGGCCCATTTTTGGTAAACAACCTGGGTTGTTTTTGCTGATTGGTGGATAAATTCATCCACCAATAAAAAAGTGCTATCCAGAGTGCTGAACCAAACAAAGTTTAGATGTCGCCTTTTCAAATAAAGATAGCAAGAGAACGAAGAAAAATTGATAATAGGAGTAAATTAGAAAGTTGCTTAAAATTGCATGCTCTATCTGAATCAAAAAATTGGGTTCAGTGTCCCTTTAACACATACATGATAAAAATACATTGCAATAGCACTTAAGTTATGTCTTTTTCCACTCCCCCCTGTATCATGTGACAGCCATCAGCCAATCACAAATGCATATAAGTATATTCTGTGAATTCTTGCACATGCTCAGTAGGAACTGGTGACTCAAAAAGTGTAAATATAAAAGACTGTGCACATTTTGTTAATGGAAGTAAATTGGAAAGTTGCTTAAAATTGCTGCTCTATCTGAATCATGAAAGTTTAATTTATGCTTACCAGATAAATTTCTTTCCTTTATTTCCTTCATCCCTTACTGTTGGGAAAATACAACACCTGGCCACCAGGAGGAGGCAAAGACACCCCAGCCAAAGGCTTAAATATCCCTCGCACTTCCCCATCCACCAGTCATTCTGCCGAGGAACAAGGAAAAGTAGGCGAAACATCAGGGTATAAAGGTGCCAGAAGAAATAATATAAAAAGGGAGCCGCCCATCAATGAATAACTGAATGAATAATGGGAGGGAACAAAAAAAAAGAAGCGGACCCTATTCTGAGGGCACCACAGGCTGCAAAATTTTTCTCCCGAAAGCTGCTTCAGCCGAAGCTAACACATCAAACTTGTAAAATTTTGAAAAAGTGTGTAAAGAGAACCAGGTAGCCGCCTTACAAATCTGATCCATTGAGGCTTTGTTCTTAAAAGCCCAAGAGGAAGCCACTGGTCTAGTGGAATAAGCAGTTATCCTCTAAGGAGGCTGTCGTCCTGCTGTCTCATAAGCTAAGCGAATGACACTCCTCAACCAGAAAGTCGTAGTAGCGTTCTGTCCCTTATGCTTCCCCGTATAGATGACAAACAAAGAGAAACAAAGAGAAAGATTGTCTGAATTCCTTAGTAGCCTGAAGATAGAACTTCAAGGCACGAACCACATCTAGATTATGAAGCAAACATTCCTTCGCTGAAGGAGCATTAGGACACAAGGAAGGAACAACAATTTCTTGATAAATGTTACGATTCGATACCACCTTAGGGAGGAACCCTAGTTTAGTGCGTAAAAACCGCCTTATCAGCATGAAATAACATATAAGGGGGATCACATTGCAAAGCAGAAATCTCAGAAACTCTGCACACAGAGGCAATAGCCAACAAAAAAAGAACCTTCCAAGATAACAATTTAATGTCAACAGTATGCATAGGCTCAAACGGAGCCTGCTGCAAAAAACTGAGAACAAGATTGAGGCTCCAAGGCGGAGCCCCAGATCTAAACACTGGTCTGATCCTAGCCAGAGCCTTGACAAAGGACTGCACATCCAGAAGCTCAGCCAATCTTTTGTGCAGTAACACCGACAGGGTCGATATCTGTCCCTTTCAGGGAACTAGCAGATAGGCCCTTTTCCAGTCCATCCTGGAGGAAAGCGACAATTCTGGCAACCTTAACCTTATGCCAGGAAAAGCCACGCTCCTCATACCAGTACAATTAATTCATCCACATGGTAGATATGAGTAACTGGCTTATGAGCTTGAAACAGAGTGTCTATAACACTCTCAGAGAACCCTCTTTTGGCTAAGACTAAGCTTTTAATCTCCACCCAGTCAGCCTCAGAGAATCTAGATTTTGATGAACGAAGGGACCCTGTATCAGCAGATCTCTGCGACAAGGAATCCTCCACTGAGTAGATGAGGACATCCCCACCAGATCTGCAAACCACCTCCTTCGCGGCCACGATGAAGCAATCAATCACAGACGCTAGCTCCTGCTTGATGCGAGCCACCACACAAGGGAGAAGCAGTAATGGAGGAAAAATATGAGTCTGAACCTTCATGGTACTGATAGGGCATCTATTAATTCCGCCTGAGGATCCCTTGACTCGTACCTGGGTAGCTTGGTATTGAGGCGGGATGCCATGAGATCTATCTCCGGCGTCCCCCACTTGCTGCATATCTCTGCAAACGCCTTGGGTGAAGAGACCATTCCCCTGGTTGAAAGGATTGCCTGCTGAGAAAGTCCGCTTCCCAGTTGTTCACACCCGGAATGTGGATCACCGACAGCGTACATTTGTGAGTCTCCGCCCACTCTAGTCTCTCAGATACTTCTCTCATCGCCAAGGAACTTCTCGTTCCCTCTTGATGGTTGATATAGGCAACCAAGGTTATATTGTCTGATTGGAATCTGATAAACTGGGACGAACCCCGAAGGGGCCAAGCCTTCAAGGCATTGAAGATTGCCCGGAGTTCCAAAATATTGATCGGAAGGGAGGGCTCTTCCTGAGTCCACAGAACTTGTGCCTTCTTGGCACCCCAAATGGCTCCCCAGCTGGAAAGGCTTGCATCTGTAGTAGCAATCTCCCAGGACGGTCTCAAAAAGCACGTGCCTTGGGACAGATGATCTGGACACAGCCACCAGGAGAGTGAGTCTCTTGACAGGCTTTCCAGCACAATCTGTTGAGACAGATCTGAATGGTCACCGTTCCGTTATCTCAGCATGCATAGTTGCAAGGGTCCGAGATGGAAGCTGGCAAAGGAAATGATGTCCATGCAGAATACCATGAGTCCAATTGCCTCCATACACTGAGCCACTGAGGGTCTCGAGGAGGCCTGGAGGGCAAGACATGCAGAAGTTAGCTTGCAACGTCTCTGATCTGTGATGAATATTCTCATGGATATGGAGTCTATTATAGTTCCCAGGAAAATTACCCTTGTACTTGGAGTAAGAGAACTCTTTTCCAAGTTTATCTTCCATACTGAGAAGGGACTCTGAATGTTCTTCCGCTAGACGAAAAGATGGTGCCTGTACTAAGATATCGTCCAGGTAAGGCGCTACTGCAATACCTTGTGTTATGGCAACGGCTAGAAGAGCCCCCAGAACCTTTGTAAATATCCTTGGAGCAGTAGCTAGGCCAAACGGAAGAGCTATGAACTGGAAGTGCTGATCCAGAAATGCAAACCTCAGGAACTGAAAATGTTCCCTGTGAATTGGGACGTGAAGGTATGCATCCTTCAGGTCTATTGTGGTCATAAACTGTCCTTCCTGACCATATTGTTTCCATCTTGAAAGAGGGAACGCTCAGAAACTTGTTCAGGCACTTTAAGTCCAGAATTGGACAGAAAGTTCCCTCCTTCTTTGGAACCACGAAAAGGTTTGAATAAAACCCAAAACCTCTTTCTGCTGTACGCAACCTAAGGAGGCAACCCTCTTTTCTGGTCTTGTCAAAAGACTGAAGAGTATGAATCTGCCCCTGGGCGGATGAGACTTGATCCCTATCCTGTATCCTTAAGAGACAACCTCCAGGACCCAAGGATCCTGTACATCCTGGAACTAAGCGTCTGAAAAAAGGGACAGTCTGTCCTCTATTCGATCCAATCCCGGATCGGGGGCTGCCCTTCATGCTGATTTGTTCTTGGCGAGCTTCTTAGTCTGTTTGGACTTATTCCAGGAGTAAGCGGGCTTCCAAGTACTCTTGGGCTGCTCGTAATTGGAAGGACTGCTATTGTTGCGACCTGTCAGCATGAAAGGAACGAAAATTAGATAGTTGTCGTCCCTTAGGCCTATTCTTCTTATTAGCGCTGCAGAATCTGTTGGCACTCTACAAATAACCGATAATAATAATAATAATCTTGCGGTAGGAAGGCACCATTCCCTCCGGTAACCGTAGAGATAATGGAGTCCAGCCCTGGACCGAATAAAATCTTCTCCTTAAAGGGAAGAGACAGGAGTCTGCATTTAGAAGTCATATCCACAGACTAAGACTTCAACCAGAGAGCCCGGCGGGCTAGAACCGCAAAGCCAGAAGCCTTTGCATTTATGCGAATAATCTGCATATTTGCATCACAGATTAAGGAGTTAGCAATTCTCAGTGCCTTAATTCTTTCCTGAATATCCTTGAGGGGATTCACCACCTCAATGAGCTCTGACAGAGTGTAGCACCAGTAGGTAGCTGCTCCAGCAACCGCAGCTACAGCTGCTGCCGTTTGAAATGATAACCCTGTATGTTGAAACATCTTTCTCAGAAAAGTTTCAATTTTTTTTTATCCATAGGCTCTCTAAACGAAGAACTATCCTCCAGAGGGATAGTAGTATGCTTGGCCAGCGTGGAAATAGCACCATCCACCTTAGGGATGGATCCCCACAAATCTAATTGAGAATCAGGAACCGGGAATAATTTTTTAAAAGTAGACGAGGGGGGAAAAGAAGTTCCCATTCGTTGCTAACAATGTTCGCTATCTTAACTGGCACAGGAAATGTCAGAGGGACCTTACTAAACCCTGTCTAATTTAGGGATCTTAGGCTCCTCAGTGAGTGTAGCCTCTGGAACCTCTAGAGTAGACAGAACCTCCTTAAATAAAAAACGCAGATGCTCAATTTTAATTCTAAAAGAGGGTTCCTCCGCTGAAGAAGATTTAATAACTGAAGTCTCTGACTCAGAAAGTTTACCCTCTGAAGCTACAGAGGTTAACTCATCCTCGGATAGCTGGGATATAGTAGCTAAATCCAACAAATATTTAGATGACTCTAGGTCAGGAGAACTATGTTTAACATTTCTCTTGCGTTTGTTAGAGCGAGGTAGAGCGATTGTAACTGCGCAGTAAAGTCAGCTGAAAAAAAGCCCCCTTCAGATGGAGGATTAGTTGAGCCGCGGGGAACTGCATGTGGAGCGGGTAATGTGGAGGGGGGAGTAACTTCTCAGGACCCAGATTCCTGAGAAGTAGACGGCTCAGAAGGGCTAATAGCGCTATGAGTATTAGCAGGCTTGTCTCCCTTCTTAGACTTTAGAACAGTGTTTAGGCAAATGGAACAAAATTGAGCAGGCAGGTAAACTACAGCCTCCTCACAATATAAACAGGAATTATTAATCAGTACAGAAGTAGCGAAACCTTCTAATGTAGTATCAGAGTCCTCCATAGCTTTGTATATACCCACAGAAGGACAATCAAAAAGAAACACTTTTATTTAAAAAACGTTGCCTTAATACTCCCAATGGCTGGGGCACTCACCACCTCCTAGACCCAGACAGCTAACAGTGAATGTCAGGAGTGATGTCTGCAGCAGGATCTTAGCAAATGAAAGAGACTGCACGTGGTATGTAAGACAGGAGTTCCCCTGCTATGAAAAAGGGCGCCAAACTATTATGAGCTGCGCAACACTTCAAAAACGAAAGTGAAACCTGTTTGTTCCAAGCCAAAAACACACAGCCTATGAGCCTAAAAAAACTCTCACATTAAGCAGATATAAATCCCCAAACTGTTCAAATAATCTCCCTGAAGGAGATATTAACCCTTGATCCTATCGAGGTATAAAGGATCCACACTGTGACCCTGTATAGCGTTTTATAATGTGTATATATAAAAAAACGTTGTTACCCTCCAGGATCCATGCTGTGGAACAGGCACAGCCTCTCAAGTGTGACAGTCTTCCAGCAACGCTTCTGACATGGACTTGAGTGTGTAGCAGCAAGCAGTGAAACTTGTCAACACTGATTGCTCAGGAGCTGTTAGCGACAGTCTGGATGGGTTCGCAGAAAAACTTTCCCTGCATCTCCAGACTCTAACTTTCATCAATACTCTCACTGAGAGGTTGACATGATTACTTAAAACTCCAGTCCTTTCTCAAAGGGAACATACCCATACAGGACTATCCAAATCTTCTGACACTTCTCTGCCACCTCCAATAGTGACTAAAGGTAAAAAATGACTGGGGGATAGGGGAAGTGGGAGGGATATTTAAGCCTCTGGCTTTGGTGTCTTTGCCTCCTCCTGGTGGCCAGGTGTTGTATTGTCCAAACAGTAAGGAATGAAGTTGTGGACTCTCCCTGCCTTATGGAAGTTTTAACTTTAACTTATATTAACATTATATTATATTAACTTATATTAACATTTGGGTGCTCACACTAAAATTACAACTCAAGCCTACTACTATCATTTATATGACTTTAAGAAATATTACATTTTATTTGAACAGGTTAAATGATGTATGCATGTAAATAGTAAAGAAAATCTTTATATATATTTATAAGGGATTTTCTTTTAACAGTCGTCTGTACCAAAAGCTCGAGGACATACCGTCAAACACTTGCAGCTTAATTCATTATTCATTAGTGCTTATCCATATTAAAAAGATAAACCTTATTTTTCAGGATTTGCAAAATACCAACTTGGACAAAAAGACTACAAACAAGCTTAATAAACCGGTGAAGACAGAAGTTATTAACAATGTGCCAACATACCAGTCTCATAGCAACGGAAAACAGCAATACAGCAATGCGAACCAGTCAAACAGCAATGGCATCCAAAACGCAATCCAAGGCATACAAAACGCAGCATCTGTGCCAGAAAATAATGGAAATGAATTTTATGATAAAGTTCTGATACTCAACAAAACTTCAGATGAGCTACCTGAAGGAGTAGACCCCTCCAGAAAGGAGGTAAGCAGATACCGAGCATTCTTTATTTATTTATTTATTTATTTATTTTTAATTTGGGGCTGTCTGATCTGCCAGAGGCTGGAATTAAAGAACACAAAACTGCTCAGGGCCTAAAATTTGTCAGCATGGCAAGAAATATCAAACCGAGACTCACATGGGCCAGTCCTCACGTAAAATGGACTGAACCTGCAGATCACAGTTAGTGGTGTGCTTCCTCCCTTAGAGAAAATATGCACATACCAATCCAATTATACTGCATTCATTTCTAGTTTCAGGTCATTTTCTTTCAGTTAACCAATCGCATTATGTATTTTAAAACAAACTCACCAGATTACATTCAGCAAGAAAAAGCAGCAAGATCTACAGGTGCAACATGCTTAGAGAATTCAGATGAGAATTCAATTAGAGAAAACTTCATACGCCGCTGTTTAGACCACTCACTAAGGCTATGAGACTAATTTTACAATTGACCTCTTATTTACTATTACAATGCAGCTTTCGGCCATTACATTGTACATTAGTGATGGTAAATCCTAGCGTTTTTGAAAGCCTAAGATTTACCAGTGCTACAAATAAAGGGGACTTTCAGTCATTAAGAATAAAATACAGGTAGCCCTCAGTTTACGCCGGGGTTAGGTTCCAGAAGGAATGGTTGTAAATCGAAACCGTTGTAAATTGAAACCCAGTTTATAATGTAAGTCAATGGGAAGTGAGGGAGTTAGGTTCCAGCCCCCTCTCAAAATTAACACCTAATACATTATTTTTAAAGCTTTGAAATGAAGACTTTAAATGCTAAACAGCATTATAAACCTAATAAAATAATCACACAACACAGACTTCCCTTGCATTTTTCTGCAAACAGTTTATTCTATGCATTCCAATCTGGACTGATTTATAGACAGGAAGATCTTGTTCCTTTGAAATCTGCTCGATAGCTCAGGTCTGGTTAAACTGATTAATTTCAGCTTGCTTGGCTTTGCTGCAACACAAGCAGACAGCTCCACCTACTGGCTTTTTTAATAAATGCACTGCTTCTCAAAGCTTATCAATAGCAGTCACATGACTGGGAAAAAAAAGGTTGTTGTTCTGAAACGGTGTAAATTGAACCGTTGTAAAACGAGGGCCACCTGTACTTTATGCTGAAAGTTCCTTTATTTGCCTGAAGCATTCACGGTGCTGAGCACTTCAGGCCTCCCACAGCAGAATGCTATTTTGTCATTGAGGTGATATTAGCCAATGCGTGCTAGCTATCCTCTTAGCCAATAGCCGTGTGGCCCATTTGGCTAAGAGGTGGAAACATCACCTCTTCGATAAAATAGGGTTCTGCCTTAGGAGGCCTGAGGAGCGCACTGCGGCATTTGCTACAGACAAATAAAGGACCTTTCAGCATGTATATTTAAAAAATAAAAAGAACATTGTTTTCTAATTGAAGAACATAGGTGTTTGATAAAACAATTTTAACAACATTAAAATAATATTTTTTAGTAAAAATTATATATATGAGTGTAATATTTTATTTTAATGTTTTTTCGAGATTTTTTGTTTAACCCTTACACTTAACTTCAGGTATCAAGTCACGCTAAATATTAGAGAGAAATTTCAGCTTTTGATAGATAAATGTGAACAGCATCTAAACACTCCAAAACAGCTCTGCACTTGGGTTAGAAATGGCTCAGTAGTTAAGGGATTCAACCAATAACTAATTATACCATTCCAGAATCAGAATATTATTTCCTTCTTTTTCAGATGTACCTGTCTGATGCGGACTTTGTCAGCATTTTGGGGGTGCCCAAAACCCAATTCTACCAAATGCCCAAGTGGAAACAACAAAGCATGAAGAAGGAAAAGGGTCTTTTTTAGATGATCTCAAGGCCCCAAGTCTTTTCTGGTTATATATATATGGAGACTTTTACCTCTAAGAAATGTTTAACAAGAACATATTGATAAGGAATTTTCTTGATAAAGAAACATTTGAGCTGTGTAACTTCTGGATCTTGGACCATAATGCACTTTACTAAATTGCAAATTTTAAGACAATTTAAAAAGTCAAACAAATACATTTGTGTTTCTGTTAAAGGTTGTGGCTTTCATAGGTCTAATTGCAGTTTGAATAAATTTGTCATACTTTATAGATCAAAATATTGTTATATATACTGTTTTTGCTGATGACATATTAAGAGATCTTACAGCCTCTGATATCACCTACCTTCTAACTCAACATATCCTATAAAACAGTTATATTGATGAAACTTTAAATGCAATGCCGCATCCTCTGTTATTGCATACTTCCTAGATCAATATATTCTTTTACATTCAGTTATATTGATGACATTTTAAATGTAATGCTATAGGCTCTGGAAAACATTACCAGACTAACCTTAAATATGTTACCTACAATAATTACCATAGGAAATACCCCCATTACTTACATTATGTGTTATGCATACAGTTTTTATTGATGACATGTTAAAAGTAATCTTATAGCCTCTGATACAACATACCTCCTAGGTCAACATATCCTTTTAAATAGTTATATTGATGACATTTAATGTAATGCCACAGCCTCTCATATCACATACCTCCTAGATTAATGTATCCTTTTACATACAGTTGTATTGATGACATCCTAAATGTAATACCGCAGCCTCTGAAAAACGTTACTAGAGCTAATATAAGATATGTTACATACAATAATTACCAAGGAAATATCCTCCATTTATTTGTTTGAGAATGTTTGTGTAACTAAATATTTTTTGCCAACATTAAACAAAAAACAGGAGATATTAGCCAAAGATGTTGCCAACCATAATTCATTATATCTATCTAGTCTGCAGACACCTTCCCAATCTGATTTATCCACGAATAAATTCCACATAATAGGCAAGATTACATATGCGGCGTTGCCCGCAAAAGCCGGCGACGCTGGTTTTTACGCAGTTTTGGTATCACATATACGGGGCCGCATATAAATGCGGCTTGTATATTTCACCCGTTGCCTGCCATTTTTACTCCCATAAGCTAACATAGAATCGCGTCACAAATCGGTATCACATATTCCGTGCAAGGACTTACGCGGCAAAAATTGAGACATTTTACTCCATTTTCACCTCACCACCAGTGTTCCCTCTAAGGACAGTTTTGTGTGCAGCCCAGCAGTGAAACGGTTAACAAGAGAACCCTACCTTGCCATCTGCATTGTGCAGTGTTTGCTAATTGTAGGGTGTGGTTACCTAATTAACTGTTTTACTGCTGGGCCGCACACAAAACTGGCCTTAGAGGGAACACTGCTCACCACATATAGGCAGACGCAGCAAGACTTGCGCTGAGTATGTTAGCACTGTAACCACCTGAAAATAGTAACTAACGCATGCGCAATATCTATCTACTTGTCAACCGCAATCCCCCACCGCAATAACAAATAAAGTATATTAACCCCTAATCCGCCATTAACCCACATCACAATAAACGTAATAAATGTATTAACCCCTAATCTGCCATTAACCCACATTGCAAAGTACCTATTAAAACTATTAACCCCTAATCCGTCATTAACCCACATCGCAACAAACTTTATAAATCGATTAACCCCTAATCCTCCAAACCCATACAACGCAATAATCATAATAAATCTATTAACCCCTAATCCGCCAAACCCCCACAATGCAAAGAACTAATTAAATTACTAAGCCCCTAACCTAACACCCCCTAAATTAACCCCAATTACCTAAATTAAAAAATACTAAGTTACAATTAAAATAAAAAAACTAACATTACTTAAAATAAAAAAATTATCTAAGATTACAAAGAATAAAAAAGTCTAACATAGCATAAAATAATAAACCAAATTATCAAAAATAAAAAATTAAACCTAATAAACCTATAATAAAAAAGCCCCCCCAAAATAAAAACACCCCCTAATCTAATACTAAACTACCAATAGCCCTTAAAAGGGCCTTTTGTAGGGCATTGCCCTAAATTAAACAGCTCTTTTACCTTAAAAAAATACTAAGTCCCCCCTCTAACAGTAAAACCCACCACCCAACAAACCCCCCAAAATAAAAAAAATAACTAACACTAAAAAACTCTAAACTACCCATTGCCCCTAAAGGGGCATTCGTATGGGCATTGCCCTTAAAAGGGCATTCAGCTCTTTTAAGAGTGCCCAATAAATCCCTAATCTAAACCCTCCCTCAAAAAAATCCTAACTCTAACCCCCAAATAGGTAGAAGGTCCTGTTCCAGGTGGTGAAGTCTTATTCCAAGCGGGGACCTTTTCCTTCTTCATACAGGACCAAGCCGGCATGGAGCAGAACCGGCGACCGCGGATCCATGGAGGATCCTTTTCGTACAATCACCGCGTACACTGAATAGTGAATTCAAGGTACGCGTTTAAATATGACGTCCCTTGCATTCCTATTGGCTGATTTGATTCTTCAAATTCAAATCATCCAATAGGATGAAAGCTACTGAAATCCTATTGGCTGATTTGAACTAGTTTATCCGACTTAAGGGACTTTATGAACTGCCGGCGCAGTATATGTGATACCCCGATGTGCGAGGTGAAATAACGGGCGGCGTGGGTTTCATAAGTTACGCTGAAGCTTGCACCGCATATGTAATCTCACCTAATGTATTCAGATGGTTATTTGTAACCCATAAATGCACGTTATGCCAAATTTGTGTTTTATTTTTACTTTTTTTTTAATGATATGAATGATATATTTAACTAATTGTTAATCCTTTATGCCTGTTCTGTCTGATGCCTATTGCTGGATGTTCTAAACACAGTTTGTGCAGCATGGAAAATGTATAATTACAGAAATATGTTATATGTACTTGGTTTTCCTTGGTTCTACTAAATAATTTGTTTATGTATAAACAGGGATTTCAGGGGTTTTATCTACTTAAAAGGACAGTCTAGTGAAAATTAAACTCATGATTCAGATAGGGCATGCAATTTACTTTTATTGTCAAATTTGCTTTGTTTACTAGGTAGTCTTTGTTGAAAGCTAAATCTAGGTAGGCCAATATGCTAATTTCCCAGCCCTTAAAGGCCGCCTCTTATCTTAGTGCATTTTGACAGTTTTTTAATTTACAGCTAGACGGCGCTATGTCATGTTTACCATATAAATAACATTGTGCTCACTCCCATGGAGTTACCTAGGAGTCAGCACTGATTGGCTAAATGCAAATCTGTCAAAAAAACTTAAATAAGGGTGCAGTCTGCAGAGGATTAGATACAAGGTAAGGAAGAAAGAACACTGGTCAGAGCTCCGGAAGTGAGGTCAGGCAAAGTTGAGGGGAAACACTGATCCAAAGGTACTGAGGCTGCGCGGAGCCAGTTCAAAATCGGCAGGCTAGCTGCAAATCATCAAAGGAGAAAAAAGCCGCTACCGAGCAACAGTACAGGTAAAAAACTCTTTATTGAAAAAATGCATTAAAAAGCACCATGGAAAGGGCCAATCTTATGCGTTTCGTGCCGCAATAGAGAGCTCACTCATGAGTAAGCGCCTTGTTGTGGCGCAAAATGCGTAAGATTGGCCCCTTCCATGGTGCTTTTTAATGCTTTTTTTTTCAATAAAGAGTTTAACTGTATTTTTGCTTGGTAGCTGCTTTTTTCTCCTTAGATACAAGGTAATCACAGAGGTAAAAAGTGTATTAATATAACTGTGTTGGTTATGCAAAACTGGGGAATGGGTTATAAAGGGATTATCTTTTTATACAATAAAAATTCTGAAGTAGACTGTCCCTTTACGACAGACCTGCCAACTGTCCCTATTTGAGAGGGACAGTCCCTAATTCTGAGCTTTGTCCTGCTTGTCCTTCTGAGACAGTCATATGTCCCTATACCCAGAATTTCCCTTAGAGCTCCAAGACAAACCCACTGATCAACCAGACACGGCCATAATCCTGCCCACTATCCCCCGATGACACCACCTCTTCCAGCACAGACCAACCCATAAAACATCCCTCCTAAAACTCCAGAGTCCCTAATACCTATCCACAAGTGTTGGGTGTTATGCTTAAAGGGACAGTAAACGCCTTGTACATTTCTGTAGTGTTGCTATAGGTTAATATATCAGTCAAGCGTTAATGTTTTTAAAACAAATTAACATCCTATTTACTGTAATTATTATTTGCCTTATCTAGAGGAGCCAATCTGGGCTTTAGTCCACAGACAACAAGACTAGTCACAGTTATAAAGTTATTATAACATAGATTGTATCACAGTTGTTATCTGATAAAGCCAATTAGAGGCATCTATGTAGCAGAGTTAACCTTGAGAAGTCAGCATGGTGCATTCCAAGTGCTGAGAATTACAATAAACAATTAAATATATTGCAAATTTATTTCATTATACATAATTATACATTTTATACAAAAATATCAAGCTGTTTACTGTCCCTTTAAGCCATGAATTCCATTCTTGCTCAGGACAGATTTCATGTAAGAGAACTAGAGCACACTAGATAAGAAGCCTTATAACTTTATTTCTTTCATGTAATTAACAAGAGTCCATGAGCTAGTGACGTATGGGATATACATTCCTACCAGGAGGGGCAAAGTTTCCCAAACCTTAAAATGCCTATAAATACACCCCTCACCACACCCACAAATCAGTTTTACAAACTTTGCCTCCAAGGGAGGTGGTGAAGTAAGTTTTTGCTAGATTCTACGTTGATATGCGCTCCGCAGCAAGTTGGAGCCCGGTTTTCCTCTCAGCGTGCAGTGAATGTCAGAGGGATGTGAAGAGAGTATTGCCTATTGAATGCAGTGATCTCCTTCTACGGGGTCTATTTCATAAGGTTCTCTGTTATCGGTCGTAGAGATTCATCTCTTACCTCCCTTTTCAGATCGACGATATACTCTTATATTTACCATTACCTCTACTGATTCTCGTTTCAGTACTGGTTTGGCTTTCTACAAACATGTAGATGAGTGTCCTGGGGTAAGTAAGTCTTATTTTCTGTGACACTCTAAGCTATGGTTGGGCACTTTATTTATAAAGTTCTAAATATATGTATTCAAACATTTATTTGCCTTGACTCAGAATGTTCAACTTTCCTTATTTTCAGACAGTCAGTTTCATATTTGGGATTATGCATTGAATTATCATATTTTTCTTACCTCAAAAATTTGACTTTTTTCCCTGTGGGCTGTTAGGCTCGCGGGGGCTGAAAATGCTTCATTTTATTGCGTCATTCTTGGCGCGGACTTTTTGGCGCAAAAATTCTTTTCCGTTTCCGGCGTCATACGTGTCGCCGGAAGTTGCGTCATTTTTTGACGTTATTTTGCGCCAAAAATGTCGGCGTTCCGGATGTGGCGTCATTTTTGGCGCCAAAAGCATTTAGGCGCCAAATAATGTGGGCGTCTTATTTGGCGCTAAAAAATATGGGCGTCGCTTTTGTCTCCACATTATTTCAGTCTCATTTTTCATTTGCTTCTGGTTGCTAGAAGCTTGATATTTGGCATTCTTTCCCATTCCTGAAACTGTCTTATAAGGAATTTGATCTATTTTGCTTTATATGTTGTTTTTTCTCTTACATATTGCAAGATGTCTCATGTTGCATCTGAGCCAGAAGATACTACAGGAAAATCACTGCCTGCTGGATCTACCAAAGCTAAGTGTATCTGCTGTAAACTTTTGGTAGCTATTCCTCCAGCTGTTGTTTGTAATAATTGTCATGACAAACTTGTTAAAGCAGATAATATTTCCTTTAGTAATGTACCATTGCCTGTTGCAGTTCCCTCAACATCTAAGGTGCAGAATGTTCCTGATAACATAAGAGATTTTGTTTCTGAATCCATAAAGAAGGCTTTGTCTGTTATTTCTCCTTCTAGTAAACGTAAAAAGTCTTTTAAATCTTCTCTCTCTACAGATGAATTTTTAAATGAACACCATCATTCTGATTCTTTGGACTCTTCTGGTTCAGAGGATTCTATCTCAGAGATTGATGCTGATAAATCTTCATATTTATTTAAGATGGAATTTATTCGCTCTTTACTTAAAGAAGTACTAATTGCTTTAGAAATAGAGGATTCTAGTCCTCTTGATACTAATTCTATACGTTTGGATAAGGTTTTTAAAGCTCCTGCGGTTATTCCAGAAGTTTTTCCTGTTCCTAATGCTATTTCTGCAGTAATTTCCAAAGAATGGGATAAATTGGGTAATTCATTTACTCCTTCTAAACGTTTTAAGCAATTATATCCTGTTCCGCCTGACAGGTTAGAATTTTGGGACAAAATCCCTAAAGTTGATAGTTGGGGCTATTTCTACCCTTGCTAAACGTACTACCATTCCTACGTCAGATGGTACCTCGTTTAAGGATCCTTTAGATAGAAAAATTGAATCTTTTCTAAGAAAAGCTTATCTGTGTTCAGGTAATCTTCTTAGACCTGCTATATCATTGGCTGATGTTGCTGCAGCTTCAACTTTTTGGTTGGAAACTCTAGCGCAACAAGTAACAAATCGTGATTCTCATGATATTATTATTCTTCTCCAGCATGCTAATAATTTTATCTGTGATGCCATTTTTGATATTATTAGAGTTGATGTTAGGTTTATGTCTCTGGCTATCTTAGCCAGAAGAGCTTTATGGCTTAAGACTTGGAATGCTGATATGGCTTCTAAATCAACTCTACTTTCCATTTCTTTCCAGGGAAACAAATTATTTGGTTCTCAGTTGGATTCTATTATTTCAACTGTTACTGGTGGGAAAGGAACTTTTTTACCACAGGATAAAAAATCTAAAGGTAAAAACAGGGCTAACAATCGTTTTCGTTCCTTTCGTTTCAACAAAGAACAAAAGCCTGATCCTTCGTCCTCAGGAGCAGTTTCAGTTTGGAAACCATCTCCAGTCTGGAATAAATCCAAGCCTGCTAGAAAGGCAAAGCCTGCTTCTAAGTTCACATGAAGGTACGGCCCTCATTCCAGTTCAGCTGGTAGGGGGCAGGTTACGTTTTTTCAAAGAAATTTGGATCAATTCTGTTCACAATCTTTGGATTCAGAACATTGTTTCAGAAGGGTACAGAATTGGTTTCAAGATGAGACCTCCTGCAAAGAGATTTTTTCTTTCCCGTGTCCCAGTAAATCCAGTGAAAGCTCAAGCATTTCTGAATTGTGTTTCAGATCTAGAGTTGGCTGGAGTAATTATGCCAGTTCCAGTTCCGGAACAGGGGATGGGGTTTTATTCAAATCTCTTCATTGTACCAAAGAAGGAGAATTCCTTCAGACCAGTTCTGGATCTAAAATTATTGAATCGTTATGTAAGGATACCAACGTTCAAGATGGTAATTGTAAGGACTATATTGCCTTTTGTTCAGCAAGGGAATTATATGTCCACAATAGATTTACAGGATGCATATCTGCATATTCCGATTCATCCAGATCATTATCAGTTCCTGAGATTCTCTTTTCTAGACAAGCATTACCAATTTGTGGCTCTACCGTTTGGCCTTGCTACAGCTCCAAGAATTTTCACAAAGATTCTCGGTGCCCTTCTGTCTGTAATCAGAGAACAGGGTATTGTGGTATTTCCTTATTTGGACGATATCTTGGTACTTGCTCAGTCTTTACATTTAGCAGAGTCTCATACGAATCGACTTGTGTTGTTTCTTCAAGATGATGGTTGGAGGATCAATTTACCAAAAAGTTCTTTGATTCCTCAAACAAGGGTAACCTTTCTGGGTTTCCAGATAGATTCAGTGTCCATGACTCTGTCTTTAACAGACAAGAGACGTCTAAAATTGATTACAGCTTGTCGAAACCTTCAGTCTCAATCATTCCCTTCGGTAGCCTTATGCATGGAAATTCTAGGTCTTATGACTGCTGCATCGGACGCGATCCCCTTTGCTCGTTTTCACATGCGACCTCTTCAGCTCTGTATGCTGAACCAATGGTGCAGGGATTACACGAAGATATATCAATTAATATCTTTAAAACCGATTGTTCGACACTCTCTAACGTGGTGGACAGATCACCATCGTTTAATTCAGGGGGCTTCTTTTGTTCTTCCAACCTGGACTGTAATTTCAACAGATGCAAGTCTCACAGGTTGGGGAGCTGTGTGGGGATCTCTGACGGCACAAGGAGTTTGGGAATCTCAGGAGGTGAGATTACCGATCAATATTTTGGAACTCCGTGCAATTTTCAGAGCTCTTCAGTTTTGGCCTCTTCTGAAGAGAGAATCGTTCATTTGTTTTCAGACAGACAATGTCACAACTGTGGCATACATCAATCATCAAGGAGGGACTCACAGTCCTCTGGCTATGAAAGAAGTATCTCGAATTTTGGTTTGGGCGGAATCCAGCTCCTGTCTAATCTCTGCGGTTCATATCCCAGGTGTAGACAATTGGGAAGCGGATTATCTCAGTCGCCAAACGTTGCATCCGGGCGAATGGTCTCTTCACCCAGAGGTATTTCTTCAGATTGTTCAAATGTGGGGGCTCCCAGAGATAGATCTGATGGCCTCTCATCTAAACAAGAAACTTCCCAGGTATCTGTCCAGATCCCGGGATCCTCAGGCGGAGGCAGTGGATGCATTATCACTTCCTTGGAAGTATCATCCTGCCTATATCTTTCCGCCTCTAGTTCTTCTTCCAAGAGTAATCTCCAAGATTCTGAGGGAATGCTCGTTTGTTCTGCTAATAGCTCCGGCATGGCCTCACAGGTTTTGGTATGCGGATCTTGTCCGGATGGCATCTTGCCAACCATGGACTCTTCCGTTAAGACCAGACCTTCTGTCGCAAGGTCCTTTTTTCCATCCGGATCTGAAATCCTTAAATTTAAAGGTATGGAGATTGAACGCTTGATTCTTGGTCAAAGAGGTTTCTCTGACTCCGTGATTAATACTATGTTACAGGCTCGTAAATCTGTATCTCGAGAGATATATTATAGAGTCTGGAAGACTTATATTTCTTGGTGTCTTTCTCATCATTTTTCTTGGCATTCTTTTAGAATACCGAGAATTTTACAGTTTCTTCAGGATGGTTTAGATAAGGGTTTGTCCGCAAGTTCTTTGAAAGGACAAATCTCCGCTCTTTCTGTTCTTTTTCACAGAAAGATTGCTATTCTTCCTGATATTCATTGTTTTGTACAAGCTTTGGTTCGTATAAAACCTGTCATTAAGTCAATTTCTCCTCCTTGGAGTTTGAATTTGGTTCTGGGAGCTCTTCAAGCTCCTCCGTTTGAACCTATGCATTCATTGGACATTAAATTACTTTCTTGGAAAGTTTTGTTCCTTTTGGCCATCTCTTCTGCTAGAAGAGTTTCTGAATTATCTGCTCTTTCTTGTGAGTCTCCTTTTCTGATTTTTCATCAGGATAAGGCGGTGTTGCGAACTTCTTTTGAATTTTTACCTAAAGTTGTGAATTCCAACAACATTAGTAGAGAAATTGTGGTTCCTTCATTATGTCCTAATCCTAAGAATTCTAAGGAGAAATCGTTGCATTCTTTGGATGTTGTTAGAGCTTTGAAATATTATGTTGAAGCTACGAAATCTTTCCGTAAGACTTCTAGTCTATTTGTTATCTTTTCCGGTTCTAGGAAAGGCCAGAAAGCTTCTGCCATTTCTTTGGCATCTTGGTTAAAATCTTTAATTCATCTTGCCTATGTTGAGTCGGGTAAAATTCCGCCTCAGAGAATTACAGCTCATTCTACTAGCTCAGTATCTACTTCCTGGGCGTTTAGGAATGAAGCTTCGGTTGACCAGATCTGCAAAGCAGCAACTTGGTCCTCTTTGCATACTTTTACTAAATTCTACCATTTTGATGTATTTTCTTCTTCTGAAGCAGTTTTTGGTAGAAAAGTTCTTCAGGCAGCGGTTTCAGTTTGAATCTTCTGCTTATGTTTTTCGTTAAACTTTATTTTGGGTGTGGATTATTTTCAGCAGGAATTGGCTGTCTTTATTTTATCCCTCCCTCTCTAGTGACTCTTGTGTGGAAAGATCCACATCTTGGGTAGTCATTATCCCATACGTCACTAGCTCATGGACTCTTGTTAATTACATGAAAGAAAACATAATTTATGTAAGAACTTACCTGATAAATTCATTTCTTTCATATTAACAAGAGTCCATGAGGCCCACCCTTTTTTGTGGTGGTTATGATTTTTTTGTATAAAGCACAATTATTCCAATTCCTTATTTTATATGCTTCGCACTTTTTTTCTTATCACCCCACTTCTTGGCTATTCGTTAAACTGATTTGTGGGTGTGGTGAGGGGTGTATTTATAGGCATTTTAAGGTTTGGGAAACTTTGCCCCTCCTGGTAGGAATGTATATCCCATACGTCACTAGCTCATGGACTCTTGTTAATATGAAAGAAATGAATTTATCAGGTAAGTTCTTACATAAATTATGTTATTGTTTATTATGCTGTAGTTAGTGTTGCCACCTCGGCCATGTTTTCCTGGACACTTATAAGTTACACATGCTGCAGGGTTAGCAGGACGGAACATGTATTGTGGTTCTGAACATCACATGAATAGTGCTGATGAACAGCACAATACATGTTCCTACCTGCATACCCTGCAGCATGTGTAACTCATAAGTGTGCAGGAGAACATGGCCGAGGTGGCAACCCTAACTGTAATGTATATGTGTAGTGTGTCGTGGACTCAGACTGTTTTTATTTGTGTGTATAGCATAGATGCCTTGATAGACGGGTCTTAAAGATACCAAAAACTTATAAAAATCTCAGGGACAAATTCTTGTATTTTATGCTCCAAGCGGTATTCAGTTTGCTTTTTCACTTCCTGAGAGTGGATGACATGATTCTAGTCTGAACTATCACAAAGCTTCCCTCTGGCATCAGTAGCACCAAAGTTCTATAGGTTCAAATCTCAAAAGTAAACTCACAAATCTCAAAAGTAAACTCATGTATAGAGAATAGACTTGACAAATTGCTTTAATAGTATCATTTATCATCACATTAAAGAAACCCACTCAATTTGTTTATCCAAAGCCTGTGACCACAGGTAAGTCAGTTATTGGGTCAAGTAATTAACTATTCTCACAAAAATATCCCAAAAATCTGGTACCGTACCAAGCCATCAAGATTCAAGAATACACATTTGCTAATTCTGGTGATTGCTAATAAACATATGGATGAACACAGAGTCTACATTTTAACACATGGTATTATTATGGTAACTATTATTTAAGTTGATATTTAAACTCTAGAAAGTCCAAAGGTAAATATAGTTCCTCAAACTCATTAAAGCCAGGAAATTGTTGATGACGCCTTACACAGTATCTTAAGTGACATCACATATATCATATTGATCATTTAGAGTCTTGTCAAAGAACAAAAGTCAAAGTGAAAAAAAGCGTAGAAAGGACAGAGAAACCAAGATTTCTTTCCTAAGATATGGAGAGTCCACAATGTCATTCAATTACAAGTGGGAATATCACTCCTGGCCAGCAGGAGAAGGCAAAGAGCACCACAGCAAAGCTGTTAAGTGTCACTCCCCTACCCATAATCCCCAGTCATTATCTTTGCCTCTGTCAATGGAGGAGGTGAAGTTTGGTATCTGAAAAAATTATTCCTTTTTTGGGTACTTTTCCCTGCAAGCAAGGATTTGGGTTTAGCTGAGTCCACGTCAATCTCTTCATTAGAGTAGCGGTGGCTTTTAAGCAGTTAGGGAGTTGTGAGGTAGTCCTTGCTTTGTTTCCTAAAACATTGCTGCCCATGGTACAGAAAGCCAGAGTTGGTTACTCTGTTCTTTCTTTTTCTACAGGTCTCTGTAAGGAGTATGTGTCCTTTCACACCTTGTGAGCTGTCTTCCTGCCGGACAGCTACCCTGCAGGTAAGTGTTTTTGTCTTCTATGTCTTGGAGACTTGCACTTCAGAAGAATATGTCATATGCAGTAGATGGGGACATTTTTAAAATCCTTTATACAGGATTTTCTTTGGCAGTGGGCAGGAACATTATGTATGTTGAGACTAGGGGTTAATCTTCCCATTATTGGGACATTTTTCCTCTTTGGGCTAATTTTGTTGAAATACTTTATTAGTATGTGTGTGGCTTATGTTTTATACAGGGATTTATGTATAAACTTAAATTTTGGCAGTTGGTTTTCTTTGCTTGCTTAGCTAGAACAGGCTAACTGACAGACTGCTTCAGCGTTTGTGTAAATTAAGCTCCGGTGTTGTAGGCAGAGGGAAACGCGCGCCTTTTACTTGCTGCATAGTTTCCTCTCTCTGCCAGTCATGTGACTTCTCTCTGCTGTCGGATATTCACTGAGTGGAGCAGCGTCATTGAATTTCAGTCTCTTCAGTGTCGATCTACTATATGATCGTTTTAGAGACTTCTGGCAGCCAAAAAATGATACGGTAAGGCACTTCAGCCTGTCTGAGGTGTAGGAGGCCTGATTGGTTTCTTATATTAAAGAATTTTCGCATAACGTTAAGCGGCTGTGGTATTAAAAATTCTTAAAGTGACAGTGTATTTAAAAAAATTCTACAATTTGGGGAATTTTTTATTTAGTATTATGGACATGGACCAAGACTGTGTCTTTTGACAAATGCTTGTTATGCCTAGAGGCACATATTGTTTTGCCTATGCAATTCTGTGCTGCATGCTTAGCTAGAACACTTCAATTTAAAGATAAATTGTTGCCCTCTGAGCCCAATGTCTCTCTGGATGATGCTGTTCAGGCAATGCCACAGCTTTCTCCTCAAACATCCCAAGCCTTTATGGCGTCACATACAGTGCCCTGCAGTTCCTCTCAGCCTCCTGGAGGAGTTTATTTGCCTGCAGATTTTGCTGCACAGGTATCTTCTGCGGTATCTGCGGCATTATCTGCTTTTCCTATGCTGGGATAACGCAAGAGGAAAATTAGACATTCAGATAGTAAGGATTCTGTTCCACCTACTGCTACGCAGGTTGCCCTCCCTCATAAGTCTGATGAGGAGGACACGTCGGTAGCCTTTGAGGGTGAAATCTCAGATTCGGAAAGTATTATTCTTTCATCTGATACTGAAAAAGTAAACTTCAGATTTAAGCTTGAACACCTTCGTGTACTGTTAAAGGAGATATTGGCTACTTTTGATGACTCCAATACTTCTGTTGTTGTCAACCCTTAGAAGTTTAGCAAACTTAATAAATACTGTGATGTTCCTTCCTCTGTGGACGTTTTTCCTGTCCCAGACCGTATAATGGCGATTATTTCACAGGAATTATTTTCTCCCAGTCTCCTGTATTTAAAAAGATGTTTCCTGTTGCTGACTCTATTAAAGATTCTTGGCGGACTGTGCCTAAAGTAGAAGGGGCTATTTCTACTCTGGCTAAGAGAACTATGATCCCTATAGAGGATAGCTGCTCCTTTAAGAAACCTATGGACATGTTCATCAAGGTCTTCAACCTGCAGTTTGTATTGTCACAGTAGCAAGTGCGGCATCTTATAGGTGTGACGCCTTGCTGAATCAATTTTAGTAGAGACTCTGTTGGAGGAGATTCAAGATAGGATGAATGCTCTTAAACTAGCCAAGCCCTTTATTTCTGATGCTAACATGCAAGTCATTAGACTGGGAGCCAAGATGTCTGGCTTCATTGTCCTAGCCCGCAGGGCATTGTGGCTAAAATCTTGGTCAGCTGATGTTGCCTCTAAGTCCAAGCTTCTGGCGCTTTCTTACAAGGGTAAGACCTTGTTCGGACCTAGTCTGGCAGAAATAATTTCTGATATTACGGGTGGAAGTGTGTCAGGGGGAAAACAGAGTCAAAGGACATCAAAGTAATTTTCGTTCCTTTCATAACTTCAAAGGTCAAAAGTCTTCCTCTCCCTCTTCCAAGCAGGAGCAGTCTAAGACTTCTTGGAAGCTCAATCAGTCTTGGAATAAGGGGAAGCAATCAAAGAAACCCTAAGCTGAGTCTAAGTAAGCATGAAGAGTCGGCCCCCAGTCCGAGATCGGATCAAGTGGAGGCAGACTTTCCCTGTTTTGTCAAGCATGAAGATGAGATGTCCCAGATCCTTGGGCTGTGGACATAGTATCTCAGGGTTACAAAATAGAATTCAAAACTTTCCCTCCCAGGGGCAGATTCAACCTCTCAAGATTATCTGCAGACCAGGTAAAAAGAGAGGCATTCTTGAACTGCATTCAGGACCTTTCTTCCCTGAGAGTGATTGTTCCAGTTCCAGTAAGCGAAGGGAACAGAGTTTAGGATTCTATTCAAATCTGTTCATGGTTCCCAAAAAAGAGGGAACTTTTCGACCCATTTTAGACCTAAAGTGCCTCAACAAGTTTCTCAGGGTACCGTCCTTCAAAATGTAAAGCATTCGTTCTATTCTTCCTTTAGTCCAAGAGGGTCAGTCATTAAGACCATAGACCTGAAGGACGTGTATCTTCATGTTCCTATCCACAGGGATCATCACAAGTTCCTGAGATTCACTTTTCTAGACAAACACTTTCAGTTTGTGACTCTTTCGTTTGGAGTTGCCACAGCTCCCAGAATTTTCTCAAAGGTTCTGGGGGCTCTCTTGGCAGTGATCAGGTCTCGGGGAATTGCAGTGACGACATTTGGTTTAGGGGCCATCTTTTCAACAAGCAAACTCTCATACATAGATCTTGTTGTTTTTCTATGTTCCCACATTTGGAAAGTGAATCTGGAAAAGAGTTCCCTTGTTCCAACTATAAGGGTGGTTTTCTAAGGGACCATTATAGATTCCATATCTATGAAAAGTTTTCTGATGGAGGTCAGAAAATCCAACATTCTCTCCTCTTGCCTCTCTCTTCAGTCTACTGTTCGGCCATCAGTGGCTCAATGTATGGAGGTAATTGGTCTGATGGTTGCTTCCATGGACATCATTCCCTTTGCTTGATTCCACTTGAGAGCTCTGCAATTATGCGCAGACAATGGAACGGAGGCCATTTGGATCTGTCTCAGAGGATAGATCTAGACCAGTCGACAAGAGACTCTCTCCCGTGGTGGTTTTCTCAGGACCATCTGTCTCAGGGCACATGCTTCTGGAGACCTTACTGGGTGATTGTGACCACAGATGCCAGCCTGCTAGGCTGGTGAGCAGTCTGGGACTTGTTAAAGGCACAGGGACTATGGACTCGGGAGGCATCTGCTCTCCCCATAAACGTTTTGGAGTTGAGAGCGATTTACAATGCTCTGATGGCTTGGCCTCAATTGTCTTTAGCCCGGTGTATCAGGTTTCAGTCGGACAACATCACCTCAGTGGCTTACATCAACCACCAGGGAGAAACTCAGAGTTTCTTAGCCATGGAGGAGGCGACATGGATTATTCAGTGGACGGAAGCTCACAATTGTTATCTATCTGCCATCCACATTCCTGGAGTGGACAACTGGGAAGCGGATTTCCTGAGCAGACAGACATTTCATCCCAGGGAGTGGGCTCTCCATCTGGAGGTGTTCTCCAGGTTAACTCTCAAATCGGGGGTGCCAGAGTTTGATCTGATGGCATCTCGGCAGAACGCCAAGCTTTAATTGTACGGTTCAAGGTCAAGAGATCCTCAGGCCGCTCTGATAAATGCTCTGGTGGTTCCTTGGGATTTCAGTCTATCATACCTGTTTCCTCCGTTTGCGCTCCTTCCATAAGTTATTGCTCGTATCAAACAAGAGAGAGCATTGGTAATTCTAATAGTTCCTGCATGGCCTCGCAGGATCTGGTATGCCGACCTAGTGAAGATGTCATCTCGGCCGCCTTGGAAGTTGCCTCTGAGGAAGGACCTTCTAACTCAGGGTCCATTCCTTCAGCCAAATCTTGTTTCTCTGAAGCTGACTGCTTGGAGATTGAACCCTTAGTTCTGTCTAAGCGTGGATTTTCTGAGTCGGTCATTGAGACCATGATCCAGGTTTGCAAGCCTGTTACTCGAAAAATGTACCATAAGTTATGGTGTAAATACCTTTTATTGGTGTGAATCTAAGGGCTACTCTTGGACTATGGTCAGGATTCCTAGAATTTTGTCTTTTCTCAAGGAAGGTCTGGAGAAAGGGTTGTCAGTCAGTTCTCTGAAAGGTCAGATTTCTGCATTATCTATTTTGTTACACAAGTGTCTGGCGGATGTGCCAGATGTTCAATCTTTTTGTCAGGCCCTGGTCAGAATCAGGCCTGTGTTTAAACCTGTTGCTCCTCTTTGGAGCCTTAATCTTGTTCTTAAAGTTTTGCAGCAGGCTCCATTTGAGCCAATGCATTCCATAGATATTAAGTTGCTATCTTGGAAGGTTTTGTTTCTTATTGCTATCTCTTCCCCTCAGAGTTTCGGAACTCTCGGCTTTACAGTGTGATTTACCTTACCTTGTCTTTCATGCGGATAAGATGGTTCTTCTGACTAAATTGGGATTTCTTCCTAAAGTGGTTTTGGATAGAAATATTAATCAGGAAATTTTCCCTCTCTCTGTCCCAATCCTTCTTGTCTGTGTCTGTTGCACAACTTGGATGTTATATGTGCTCTAAAATTTTACCTACAGGCGACTAAGGATTTTCGCAAGTCTTCTGCACTGTTTGTTTCTCAGGAAAGCGTAAGGGTCAGAAGGCTACTTCTCTTTCCCTCTGGTTGAGAAGTATGATTCGTTTTGCTTATGAGACTGCTGGACAGCAGCCTTGTGAGAGAATTACAGCTAATTCCACTAGGGCTGTCTCCTCTTCTTGGGCTTTCAAAAATGAAGCTTCTGTGGAACAAATTTGCAAGGCTGCAACTTGGTCCTCTCTGCATACGTTTTCCAAATTTGATACTTTTGCCTCGGCTGAGACCTCTTTTGGGAGAAAGGTTCTTCACGTGTTGGTGTCATCTGTTTAGGTCTGCCTGTATTGTTATCCTTCCCTGTAAATTCTGTGTCCTCTAGCTTGGGTATTGGTTCCCACTAGTAATTGAATGACGTCATGGACTCTCCATATCTATCTTAAAGTCAATGTAAATTTTGATGCTAAAGTGTCCATTTTTAAACAATTTGATTAAAAACAGGGGCACTTTAATTCATAAAAATTTACATTTCACTCGTGAAGAAATACCTTTTTAAACTTGACAGCAGCTCCAGCTTCCTCCGGTCGTCGCAAGCCATTTCTGATGTCAGAAATGATGAATAGGTCATCCTTCAATCACGGCTTCCCCCCGGGGGAATCAGTGTCTGATTCAATGCCGTGATTGGAGGAAGCCGTATTCCTCATTTTAGACCCAGGAATAGACTTTGCAAAGGTTGGAGGAAGCTGGAGCTGCTGTGAAGATTAAAAGGTAAGTTTTTTTTCACAACAGGAGTGGAATGTAAATTTTGATGAATTAAAGTGCCCCTGTTTTTAATCGAATTTTTAAAAACCGGGCACTTTAGCATCAAAATTTACATTCACTTTAACAAAACAAACAAAATTTATGCTTACCTGATAAATTTCTTTCTTTCCGGATATGGAGAGTCCACGACCCCACCCTTTATTAAGACAGTTATTTTTTTTACTAAATCTCAGACACCTCTACACCTTTTTGTGTTATTCCTTTTCCATTTCCCTTTGGTCGAATGACTGGGGAATATGGGTAGGGGAGTGACACTTAACAGCTTTGCTGTGGTGCTCTTTGCCTTCTCCTGCTGGCCAGGAGTGATATTTCCATAGTAATTAAATAACGTTGTGGATTCTCCATATCCGGAAAGAAAGAAATGTATCAGGTAAGCATACATTTTGTTATTTCTATTTGTAACTGTAGTAAGAGAATATGTCAGAAGGGCTTCACAAATCCATGGAGCCACATTTTTTTTTTATTGAGGTTCATGATGACAAATACAGACATTTTTAAGGATATAAACAGTACAAAAAAAATCAACTTAACACTTCAACCTTATTTGAAAAGCACAGCAGGAGTGTGTGTACACACAAATAAGTAAATATATAAACATACAGGGAGTGCAGAATTATTAGGCAAGTTGTATTTTTGAGGATTAATATTATTATTGAACAACAACCATGTTCTCAATGAACCCAAAAAACTCATTAATATCAAAGCTGAATAGTTTTGGAAGTAGTTTTTAGTTTGTTTTTAGTTATAGCTATTTTAGGGGGATATCTGTGTGTGCAGGTGACTATTACTGTGCATAATTATTAGGCAACTTAACAAAAAACAAATATATACCCATTTCAATTATTTATTTTTACCAGTGAAACCAATATAACATCTCAACATTCACAAATATACATTTCTGACATTCAAAAACAAAACAAAAACAAATCAGTGACCAATATAGCCACCTTTCTTTGCAAGGACACTCAAAAGCCTGCCATCCATGGATTATGTCAGTGTTTTGATCTGTGCACCATCAACATTGCGTGCAGCAGCAACCACAGCCTCCCAGACACTGTTCAGAGAGGTGTACTGTTTTCCCTCCTTGTAAATCTCACATTTGATGATGGACCACAGGTTCTCAATGGGGTTCAGATCAGGTGAACAAGGAGGCCATGTCATTAGATTTTCTTCTTTTATACCCTTTCTTGCCAGCCACGCTGTGGAGTACTTGGACGCGTGTGATGGAGCATTGTCCTGCATGAAAATCATGTTTTTCTTGAAGGATGCAGACTTCTTCCTGTACCACTGCTTGAAGAAGGTGTCTTCCAGAAACTGGCAGTAGGACTGGGAGTTGAGCTTGACTCCATCCTCAACCCGAAAAGGCCCCACAAGTCATCTTTGATGATACAAGCCCAAACCAGTACTCCACCTTGCTGGCGTCTGAGTCGGACTGGAGCTCTCTGCCCTTTACCAATCCAGCCACGGGCCCATCCATCTGGCCCATCAAGACTCACTCTCATTTCATCAGTCCATAAAACCTTAGAAAAATCAGTCTTGAGATATTTCTTGGCCCAGTCTTGACGTTTCAGCTTGTGTGTCTTGTTCAGTGGTGGTCGTCTTTCAGCCTTTCTTACCTTGGCCATGTCTCTGAGTATTGCACACCTTGTGCTTTTGGGCACTCCAGTGATGTTGCAGCTCTGAAATATGGCCAAACTGGTGGCAAGTGGCATCTTGGCAGCTGCACGCTTGACTTTTCTCAGTTCATGGGCAGTTATTTTGCGCCTTGGTTTTTCCACACGCTTCTTGCGACCCTGTTGACTATTTTGAATGAAACGCTTGATTGTTCGATGATCACGCTTCAGAAGCTTTGCAATTTTAAGAGTGCTGCATCCCTCTGCAAGATATCTCACTATTTTTGACTTTTCTGAGCCTGTCAAGTCCTTCGTTTGACCCATTTTGCCAAAGGAAAGGAAGTTGCCTAATAATTATGCACACCTGATATAGGGTGTTGATGTCATTAGACCACACCCCTTCTCATTACAGAGATGCACATCACCTAATATGCTTAATTGGTAGTAGGCTTTCGAGCCTATACAGCTTGGAGTAAGACAACATGCATAAAGAGGATGATGTGGTCAAAATACTCATTTGCCTAATAATTCTGCAACCCCTGTATAGGAAATCACTGAATAATCATTATAAATGGCGTCTAGGAAACTTTCCACAGCTACATCTTAGACATCTTGTATAAAAAGTATTGTTGTATACTATACAACTAGATTATGTCTGTGAAATAGATGATAAAGACTGAATGAATCTCAAATTGTATTTACCTCACACATGGTAAAGGGAGCTGCTGCCATTTTCAGATCAATAGACAGCCAATGGGAGAGAATTATTTAAATATAACCCAATCATTATGTTAGTACCAAATGCAAATACAAAAATCAAATACCTCAAACATACAAAATAGTAGATAAGGATAATTTAACAGCAGTACTACTAGCATTATACAAACAACATATTCAATGTCACATTCTATTCCTAGGCAGGTATATTCTAAAGAAGATGCTGTACATGTAAAAATAACACATAGTATACAAAATGGTCACTCATGGAGTTGCTCATTTGATATAAAACACAAATAGGGGGACACTCTGAGAATCAGTCTGCAAGAATAAAGCATTAGTAATTCAAAATTCCAACTGTATAAAGCAAGATAATCCCAGCTTTAAAAATATTGACTCAAATAAGCACAGTAGCAAGTATGGAAAAGTAAAAGTTGCATAGCGTTTTGTAAAGATAATGTCTAAATGATGTTATTGGTCACAGAGTAATTAAATGCCCGAGCAAAGTTTTAAAAGTAGTATTTACATTATTAATACATTATTAAAAAGTGAAAACTAGGTATAAGGATCCCCATGCGCCATGTTGTCAAATTTCACACTAATAATCATATGCTAAATCACTTGAAACTGATGCAGTATAACTGTAAAAAGCTGACCCGTAAAATATCACCTGAGCATCTCTATGTAAAAAAGGAAGATATTTTACCTCACAATTTCCTCAGCTCAGCAGAGTAAGTTCTGTGTAAAAAGCTATACTCAGTTACTGCCCAGCTGCAGGTAAAAAAAAAAAATGAAGAAATGAACAGCAGTCAATCAGCATCAACAGTGCTGAGGTCATAAAATATTTCACTGTGATCTCAGATTTCACTTAACTCTCATGAGATTTCATTGTAAACTTCCTTAAGCTGAATAGGGAAATAAGATTAGAGTGCACGTAAGCTCGCTACTTCCGCTGTCCTGGGACAGACATACTAATTTGCTGCTTAGAAGTCCTTTACAATGGGATGTGGCTACTGAGAAACTCTTGAGGTAAAATATATCTTTCTTTTTTACATAGAGATGTTCAGGTGATATTTTCTAGTCAGCATTTTACAGCTATACTGCATAACTTTCAAGTGTTTAAACATTTGGGTATTATGGCCCTTTAAACAACGCTTTATTAAAGATGTTGGCGATGTTCATAAGTCCCAATATATACATTTCTCTTAGTAATGTTTAACTTAATCATGGCCAAACATTAGCGCTCACCAGTGACGTGCGGTGAGGTCAGAGGCACTGGCTATGATACGCCCGAGAAGCACATATATGAACCCAATAGAGGTAACTTAAATTAGATATATATACTGTATGTTGCAGATAAAGTCAGATATTGGGTAATCCTAGGATTACCTAAGGGGCTGTGGGTAAAGCCCAATGTAAGATCATAAATCCCCTCAGACTAATCAAGTCACTGCATTAAACATATATATGATGTACCGTAAATCCACCATCTTTTTTGCTCCCCCATGTAAACCTCATTCCCCATGGTTCACTTGGGGTGGATGACAGAGAATCGGCGGGGCAAAAATATAAATATTTCTGACTTTTCCGAATTTCTGACTTTACCCGTAACATATATATTTGTGTGCCTCATCATGTACTTTTAACCCTATGTTAAAAAATAATCTTATCTAGGAAGAACAACTGTGTATTACATACTAATAGCTTTAAAAGCTAAACAAACCATCATGCTTTTGCAGAATTCATGTCAGTTTATAAATAAGGAGTCAAGTCATACATTCAGGTCTTAAAAAATAAAAAATATACACACTGCCAGTGAATGTTTCCACTGAAATGAGTGTAGCATTCGCACGCCCACACCCTTTCCACTATGTTTCATAGCAATCTGCCTAGTAAAGATTAGTTAAAAATGCTGTTTTGTAGCATGAAGGGAAGAAGCATTCTGTAGACACATTACCTGTCATTTTGCCTGTTATTGAAACACACACTGGAGGGGGAGCCTTAAAGGCTGTGACACACTGAGAGAGGCGTGGCACGCAGCGTGATGATGTGGCTGTGCACGCTCAGTGTGTCTTGCCTTTTCCTCTCTGCGTGCTCAGCCATTTCAGGTCACGTAGCTGAGTGCTCAGAGTTGAAATATTTGAACTTCAGAAGCAATGCGAAGCAACTGCTTCGTCTCGCGCTGCATCGCTTACAGTGTATCACAGTCTTTAAGCCCGGGAGCAAAAGAAAAAACACACACATCTCTCATGTAGTGGCTATCCTCTCAGTTTTGAAAGCCCAATCCCTGCTGCAATATTCAGTGCACAGTCTCTTTAAGTTAAAATCTTGCAGTCTTTTACACTTTCATACACTCCTGATTTCCTAGCTCAGAATTGAATTAACTCTCCAGTAAGTCTTTAACTCCTATTTTATCTTGGATTAACAAAGTTTCAGAGTTTTGTGTCTTTAGTGAATTAGACTGAAATGGAAGATGTTTCTAATTGCAGAGTGCATTTCATCCTTAGTGCCTGACCCCTGGTTAAGTTTATTGAATATTATTGCAGCATGCAACATCATTTTTTTCTCTAAATACTAACATTTTTATGTTGCATGCTGCAATATATTAGATAAAACTTAACTAAATCAATGGATGTGAAAAACTTACCGACCGTCCGTAACCACGGTGTAAGTCTCACAGGCAAGTCTGTCTCTTGTAGACGTCCACTCTATCTCAGTCTCCTTCTCACTGCGTGCACTTTCCGGCTTCTGCTCTGACTTGCCGCCACTCAGTCTCTGTCTGAGCCGCTCTAGTGTCGCTGCTCTGCCTCTTCCTCTCTGTCTGCTGAGCTGCTCCTCCAATCCAGTGTGACAACTATGGTCACATTCTCTTCCTGCTGCTGTCAATCACCAGGAACGTGACCGGCACTGTTTGGCTCCCCCCATAAGAGGCAGCTATTTTTCACAGTCTTGCATTTTTGTCCCCATCTATTATAAGATAATATGATTTGATTATATTACATCAAAATATATTAACAGTACTTGGGAAGCTTGATTGTCTGCTGTATACAATCGACAGCTTAAACAATGGGTGAGATTATATATGCAGCGGCGTCGCCCGCAAAAGCCAGAAACGCCGGTTTTTAGTCTGGTAGTGCTATCACATATATGTCGCCACATATAAATACGGCGCGTATATTTCACCCATCGCCCGCTAATTTTACTCCCATAAACTAACATAGAACCGCGTCTCAAATCGGTATCACATATTCAGCGTAAGGACTTACGCAGCGAAAATTGAAAAATCTTACTCCATTTTCACCTCGCCACACATAGGCAAGCACAGCAAGCCTTGCGCTGAGTATGTGAGCACCGTAACTGCCTAAAAGTATTAATAAACACCTAACACATGTGCAATATCTATCTACCTGTCAACCGCCATCCTCCACCGCAATAACTAATAAAACTATTAACCCCCTAATCTGCCAACCCCCACATCGCAATCTAACTAAAAAAAACTATTAACCCCTAATCCGCCATTCACCCACATCGCAATCTACCTAATAAAAGTATTAACCCCTAATCCACCATTTACCCACATCGCAAAGTAAATAATTAACCTATTAACCCCTAAACCGCCAACCCCCCACATCGCAATAAACCCAAATAATCTATTAACTCCTAAACTGCCAACCCCCCACAACGATAATACTAAGCCCCCTAACCTAACACACCCTAAATTAACCCCAATTACCTAAAATTAAAAAATACTAAATTACAATTAAAATAAAAAACCTAATATTACTTTGAAATAAAAAACTAAGTTTAAATTAATCTAAAATTACAAAAAAATAAAAAAAGTCTAACATTATAGAAAATAATAAACCAAATTATCAAAAATTAAACCTAAACCCTACTAAAATAAAAAAGCCCCCCAAAATAAAAACAACCTCTAATCTAAACTACCAATAGCCCTTAAAAGGGCCTTTTTAGGGCATTGCCCTAAGTTAAACAGCTCTTTTACATTAAATAAATACTAAGTTCCCTCCTAACAGTAAAACCCCCCACCCACTAAACCACCCAAAATAAAAAAAAACCTAACATTAAAAAACCTAAGCTACCCATTTGCCCCTAAAAGGGCATTCAGCTCGTTTACTGCCCTTAAAGGGGCATTCAGCTCTTTTACAAGCCCATTAAAACCCTAATCTAAAAAAAAAAAAAAAAAATCTTAAATCTAACCCCTAAATAGGTACTCACAGTTCCTGTAGTCCACCGGAGAAGGTGTTAAGTATCGAGAGATACAAGATATTGGCACTTGGACATACAGATTTCTCACTCTTCATCCCTGAGTGGGATACAGGCTTGTTATTTTTTTAATCTTGTAAGTGTTTTTAACCGGTGTATGTGGAATAAAGTGTACAAACGTCTACCTTGATATGGGCTTGCGCTTGTTTCTTTTTCTATAGGATTGCCGCATAGAGAGTGTGGGTGACACACCTCTGAAAGTAGCTGCAGCCCGTGGATCAAGCACCTAGGAATTTCCTGGAAACAGCTGAAATACATAACTACCATTGGACACTATTGGACTCTAGCTAATACTCTTACCCTTGGTGGTGAGCCTGTGGAAGTGGTAATCTTATTCCCCTCTGTTTTTGTTTAATCTGTATGTGGGAATATTTATACTGTGTAATATCAGTTAATTTATAGTATCATATTGATTCCTTTATCATCTATATAATTGAATATCAAGTTGTGCACCACCCCCTCTCCTATCTTGCGCTGCTAATACTCTGTTTTGAGTTAACTTTCTAATTTACTCCTATTATCAATTTTTCTTCGTTCTCTTGCTATCTTTATTTTAAAAGCAGGAATGTAAATCTTAGCAGCCAGCCCATTTTAGGTTCAGCACCATGGATAGTGCTTGCTTATTGGAGACTTACATTTATCCACCAATAAGCAAGCATAACCCAGGTTTCTCACAAAAATGGGCCTGCTCCTATGTATCACATTCCTGCTTTTTAAATAAAGATAGCAAGAGAACGAAGAAAAAATGATAATAGGACTAAATTAGAAAGTTGCTTAAAATTGCATGCTCTATCTGAATCATGAAAGGAAAACATTGGGGTTAGTGTCCCTTTAATTTAAGTTTTTTTTATTTTTAAGTAATGTTAGATTTTTTATTTTAATTTTAAGTTAGTATTTTTTTATTGTATGTAATTGGGGTTAATTTAGGGTGTGTTAGGTTAGGGGGCTTAGTAATGAAATTATTTATTTGCGTTGTGGGGGGTTGGGGGATTAGGGGTTAATAGTGTCGATAGGTAGTTGGCGTTGTGGGTGAATGGCAGATTAGGGGTTAATACTTATAATAGGTAGATCTCGATGTGGGTAAATGGCGGATTTAGGGTTAATACATATATTAGGTAGATAACGATGTGGGTGAATGGCGGATTAGGGGTTAATACATTTATTAGGTATAGTGCATTGTGGGGGGGTTGGCGGTTTAGGGGTTAATACTTTTATTATTAGTTGCGATGTGGGCGGATTGTGGATATAGGGGTTTTGACGTGTCAGATTTATTTTTGGGAGGTGGGTTAGACTTTTACGGTTAGACTTTTACAGGAGATTTCACTTTTTTTTTTCTTTTCTTATGTACTGGCAGTTTCTAAACTGCCATAAGTCACTGGCGACTCCAGAGATTTGTATTTACGCACATTTGTGGACATCTTTAGTTTATCCAAATTACGGCAGTTTATGATCTGCCAGCTGGGTTTATGTGATTCTCCGATGTGCGAGGTGAGTTTACGGGCGACGCGGGTTTCAGCAGTTACGCCGAAGCCTGCACCACATATGTAATCTCGCCCTATATGTATATTATGATTTTGTTGCTTTAGATAATAAATCAATTTAGTTAATAGGAGTTCCCTAAATTGTAACAGTATCTTATATTGCCAAACGACGTCATTTGTTATGTTGTATCCAAATTTTGGTGACAATTTCGAAGTATAAATCCAAATTTCTATACAAGTGAGCGTTAAAAGGGATATGAAACCCAAGCATTTTCTTTTGTGAATCAGACAGAACAGACCATTTAAAAAAAAAAAAAATCCAATTTTACTTTTTTTATCAAATTTGCTTTATTCCCATGATATTCAGTATTAAAGAGATATCTAGGTAGGCATCTGGAGCACTGCATGACAGGAAATAGTGCTGCCATATAGTGCTCTTGCAGATGGATAACATTCTTGCAAAACTGCTGCCATATAGTGCTACAGAAATGGGCCAGCTCCTAAGCATTTCCCCCTGCTTTTCAACAAAAGATGCCAAGAAAACAAAGACAATTGATAATAGACGTCAATTAGAAAGTTGTTTAAAATTGCATGATCTATCTGAATCATGAAAGAAAAATTTGGGGTTTTATATCCGTTTTACATTGCAAGGTCAAACCTAATAGATAAACTAATTAACTGTAAGTCGCTTTACCAAATATCTGGATACAATTATTCTCCCTGTGTATAGTACTTAGATAAACCATAGACATCTACTGCTGTACCAAGTACCGGATTATGTCATTTTAAACCCATTAATATAAATACACGATATGTTGCAGTTACACCAGAAATTAGACTAGCGCTATTTAAAAGAAAAACAAAATATTAAACAGATATAGCCCTAGTAGTAGAAGACTTGGTCTATGATGTTGACATTAATTTAAATAGACAGTACTCAGATATCATTTTGGATGATTTGGGGATAAGTTGTATTAATATTGATAAATTAAGCATTATGATATTGGCTTTGGAGTTAACCCAGATATAGGTCTACATACAATCTGTCATTAAGTCCAGGTGGCTCTCTCTATGTAGGTAAACTATTCACTTAGTTTCTTTTTTCAACAACTGTTTAAAACTATCTCTTCCCCTAATGTCTCTAGGTATAAAGTCTATGTTCTGAAAGGAAAAAGCTGTCTTTCCTTCATTATATGAGGAGATGGTTCTTGGGGATCCTTGTACCTATTTTCCACTTTTTAATATTGTATCAATAAAGTAAATACTTCTTTTAAATCTTCCCTTGAGGATTTAAGTACTCTGTGACCAATAACAGCATCTGTACACTATCTAAACAAATCTGTCATCTTGTCTATGTGTTTACCCCCCCCTGTAAATTATTTAAACACATAGTTAAATTCCTTCTTGGAAGCAGACAACTGGTTCCAAGCAGAGACAGCTAGTAATTGGCAAAGTCATGTGACTGCTGCTTCTGATTGGCTCACCAGCTGTGTCTGCTTGGGACCAGAGGTTTTCTGCAGCACCCAAATTTAACCCTTTAACTGTGTGTTTAACTTCTTTGTGGTGCCAATAGTGGTACAATTACATGGAATTTTTCCACTACAATGTCCCTTTAAATGTTACTTCCAACTACTAACTCACCTCAATATTTTGCATATAACTGTAAACAGTGACTTCTAAACAGTGCCTCTGGCTCCTTTTTATTTTTGCCAGCTCCTAAGTTTCATGTAAATATATCAATCACTGTACTATTAGAAGAAGTAATATATTAAATTGAAGAGTTATTGCTTTTTTGTTCCATTCAGAATGCAACACTCTTTGACTTGAATAAAAAAAAAAATATATATCTTAGTGCCTAACGCACAAATTCTCCATATTTCTCATGAGATAGATTTTATGTCATCTTTTTTTATATATATATATATATATATACATACAGCAGTATGAGGTGCATGAGCGACATCTACTGGTTGTTGTGATATGAAACATTATTTTACAAAGAAAAGAAATCCAAAAGATCCCAGCACTACAATTCTATATAGTCAAATACTGTATTTATTAAGTCATATAACATATTTACCATATAGAATATTGGTAGTACATAGAATGCAAATTATGTTTCCTCCCTCTGATTAATTACTTGCTGCAGCAAAGAGCAGCTCATGCAGCAGTAAGCACAATGTGCAGCACTGTTGCACATTCTCCAAGGACCGTAGAACTCCAACCTCAACAACACAGAGCCACAAAACTGCTTCTCAATTCTCAAGCACCAACACAACTCTACATCAATATCAATCTTTCTACATCATGGGACATGCGTTGTGCAGCTATATTATGTTGCTTTCTGTTCCTGGTACAGTTAATTCGGATGGAACCACCATGGAGGGGGCGGGGCAGTTCATAATGAAAACCAGGATTGTGGGGGTACGTGAGGACAGAGTTTGGGAAACACTGCTCTAGATGTTGGTCTCACCATTTTACTGAGAGGAGGGGGGAAAAAGAAAATTTATGCTTACCTGATAAATTTGTTTCTTTTTAGACACGATGAGTCCACGGATTTCATCTTTACTTGTGGGATTACGCCTCCTGGTCAGCAGGAGGAGGGAAAGAGCACCACAGCAGAGCTGTTATATAGCCCCTCCCTTCCCTCCCACTCCAGAAATTCGACCGAAGTTAGGAAGAGAAAGGAAAAGCCAAGGTGCAGAGGTGTCTGAAGTTTATAAAAATTAATAACCTGTCTCATAGAACAGGGCGGGCCGTGGACTCATCGTGTCTAAAAAGAAACAAATTTATCAGGTAAGCATAAATTTTCTTTTCTTTTTAAAGACACGATGAGTCCATGGATTTCATCCTTACTTGTGGGATACAATACCAAAGCTAGAGTACACGGATGAAAAGGGAGGGACAAGACAGGGAATCTAAACGGAAGGCACCACTGCTTGAAGAACCTTTCTCCCAAAAACAGCCTCAGCCGAAGCAAAGGTATCAAATTTTGTAAAATTTAGAAAAAGTGTGAAGAGAAGACCAAGTTGCAACCTTGCAAATCTGCTCAACTGAAGCATCATTTTTGAATGCCCATTAGGAAGCAACAGCCCTGGTGGAATGAGCCGTAACTCTTTCAGGAGGCTGCTGTCCAGCAGTCTCATATGCAAAACGGATGATACTCTTCAGCCAAAAGGAAAGAGAGGTAGCCGTAGCTTTCTGACCCTTACGTTTTCCAGAAAAAATGACAAACAGAGAAGACGATTGACGAAAGTCCTTAGTCGCTTGTAAGTAAAATTCTAAAGTACGGACTACATCCAAATTGTGCAGAAGACGTTCTTTCCGAGGAGGAGGATTAGGACACAAGGAACGAACAACAATCTCCTGATTAATGTTCTTGTCTGAAACAACCTTAGGAAGAAAACCAAGTTTAGTACGTAACACCACCTTATCCGAATGAAAAATAAGGTAAGGCGAATTATATTGTAATGCCGAACATATAAGGTAAGGCGATTTATATAGTAATGCTCAGACACTTCAGCAGAAGAAATGGCAACAAGAAATAAAACTTTCCAAGATAACAACTTAATATCTATGGAATGCATAGGTTCAAATGGAACCCCTTGAAGAACTTTAAGAACTAAATTCAAACTCCATGGAGGAGCAATTGGTTTAAACACAGGCCTGATTCTAATCAAAGCCTGACAAAAAGATTGAACATCTGGGACATCTGCCAGACGCTTGTGTAACAAAATAGATAAAGCAGAGATCTGGCCCTTTAGGGAACTCGCTGATAAACCCTTCTCCAATCCTTCTTGGAGAAAAGACAAAATCCTGGGAATCCGAACTCTACTCCATGAGTAGCCCTTGGATTCACACCAATAAAGATATTTACTCCATATCTTATGGTAAATCTTCCTAGTTACAGGCTTACGTGCCTGAATTAAGGTATCTATGACCGAATCAGAGAAACCTCGCTTGGATAGGATTAAGCGTTCAATCTCCAAGCAGTCAGCTTCAGAGAAACTAGGTTTGGGTGAAGGAAGGGTCCCTGAATGAGAAGGTCCTTCCTCAACGGAAGTGTCCAAGGTGGCAGAGATGACATGTCCACCAGATCAGCATACCAAATCCTGTTAGGGCACGCAGGAGCGATGAGGATAACTGATGCCTTCTCCTGTTTGATTCGAACAATAACCCGGGGAAGAAGCACAAACGGGGGGAATAGATATGCTAGGCTGAAGGACCAAGGAACTGCCAAAGCATCTATCAGCTTGTCCTGGGGATCCCTGGACCCGGACCCGTATCTCGGGAGCTTGGCATTCTGACGAGATGCCATGAGATCCAATTCCGGCCGACCCCATTTGAGAATCAGATTGGAAAATATTTCCGGATGGAGTTCCCACTCTCCCGGATGAAAGGTTTGTCTGCTCAGAAAATCCGCCTCCCAGTTTTCCACCCCTGGGATGTGGATCGCTGACAGATGGCAATAATGGGCCTCCGCCCACCGGATTATCTTGGCTACTTCGGTCATCGCTAAGGAACTCCTCGTTCCTCCCTGATGATTGATGTAAGCCACTGTCGTTATGTTGTCCGACTGGAATCTGATGAATTGAGCCGAAGCCAACTGAGGCCAGGCCCGAAGCGCATTGAAGATCGCCCTCAGCTCTAGGATGTTGATGGGAAGGAGAGACTCTGCCTGAGTCCATACTCCCTGAGCCTTTAAAGAGCCCCAGACTGCTCCCCATCCTAAAAGGCTGGCATCCGTTTTCACAATTATCCATGAAGGTCTGCAAAAGCACGTCCCCTGGGATAGATGATCCAGAGATAACCACCATTGAAGAGAATCCCTCGTCTCTTGTTCTAGGGTTATTTGAGGAGACAAATCCGTATAATCTCCATTCCACTGCATGAGCATGCTTAACTGCAGAGGCCTGAGGTGAAACCGAGCAAACGGAATGATGTCCATTGCTGCCACCATCAATCCGATTACCTCCATGCACAGAGCCACTGACGGCCGAGGAGTGGACTGAAGGGCTCGACATGTATTCAGAATCTTTGACTTTCTGACCTTCGATTAGAGTTCCCAAGAAGTATACCCTTGTCTGCAGAATTAACAAACTCTTTCCAGATTTACCTTCCACCCGGTAGTTCTCAGGAAAGATAGCACAATGTCGGTATGGGACCTTGTTTGCTGATAAGATGACACCTGGATTAGAATATCATCCAGATAAGGCGCCACCGCAATGCCCCGCGGTCTTAGAACCGCCAGCAAAGACCCCAGGACCTTTGTGAAAATTCTGGGTGCCGTGGCCAGACCGAAAGGAAGAGCCACGAACTGAAAATGTTTGTCCAGAAAGGCAAACCTCAGGAACTTCAGGAACTTGTGATGATCTCTGTGGATAGGAACATGAAGATATGCATCCTTTAGATCCACTGTCATCATAAATTGACCCTCCTGGATCAATGGAAAAATGGTACGAATAGTTTCCATCTTGAAAGATGGAACTTTGAGAAACTTGTTTAGACTCTTAAGGTCTAATATAGGCCTGAAGGTTCCCTCCTTTTTGGGAACTACAAACAGATTTGAATAAAAACCCTGTCCTTGTTCCTGTATCAAACTGTATTACTCCATTGGAAGAGAGGTCTTTACACAATGTAAGAACGCCTCTCTTTTTATCTGGTCTGCAGATAATCTTGAAACAAGAAATCTTCCTCGGGGGAAAGAATTTCTGAACTCCAGTTTGTATCCCTGAGACACTATTTCTATAGCCCAGGGATCCTGAACATCTCGTACCCAAGCCTGAATAAAGAAGGAAAGTCTGCCCCCTACCAGATCTGGTCCTGGATCGGGGCAAACCCTTCATGCTGACTTGGAATCAGCAGCAGCAGGTTTCTTGTATTGTTTACCCTTGTTCCACGATTGGTTGGGTCTCCAGGTAGACTTGGATTGCGAATAGTTTCCTTCCTGTTTAGAGGAAGAAGAGAAAGGATTTCCCTTGAAATTTCGAAAGGAACGAAAATTACTTTGTCAACCTTTCTGCTTGATTCTTTTATCCTGAGGGAGGAGATGACCCTTGCCTCCCGTGATGTCAGAGATAATTTCCTTCAAGCCAGGTCCAAACAGGGTCTTCCCCTTGTAAGGAATAGCCAGAAATTTAGACTTGGATGACAGACCGCAGACCAAGGCTTCAACCAGAAGGCCCTGCGGGCTAGGATAGAAAAACCTGAACTCTTAGCAGCCAATTTAGTAATCTGCAGAGAAGCATCAGTAATAAAAAAATTAGCTAATTTATGAGCTTTAATCCGATCCTGTATTTCTTCCAAAGAAGTCTCAGTCTTAAGAGACTCCGCAAGAGCATCAAACCAATAAGCTGTGACCGTAACAATGCAAGCAGCAGGTTGCAATAGCAAACCCTGGTGAACATAGATCTTTTTAAGTAGACCCTCCAACTTCTTATCCATAGGAACTTTGAAAGCACAACTATCCTCAATAGGAATAGTAGTTTGTTTAGCCAAGGTGGAAATAGCTCCCTCCACCTTAGGAACCGTCTGCCAAGATTCCCTGACAGCGTCAGCTATAGCGAACATCTTCTTGAAAATGGGAGGAGAGAAGGGAATACCTGGTCTCTCCCATTCCTTAGAAATAATCTCCGAAGTTCGCTTGGGAACTGGAAAAACATCTGAGTAAGAAAGAACTTCTAAGTATCTGTCTAACTTATTCAACTTCTCAGGAACGACCACTATCGAATCAGTCGTCCAGAGTCACTAAAACCTCCCTGAGTAACAGGTGGAGGTGTTCTAGTTTAAACCTGAAAGAAACCACTTTCTCCTTCCGATAGAACCTCCATACCCTCCAACTCAGAGCCCTGGGAGGGCACGTCCGAGATTGCCATCATAGCATCAGAAACTTCATTGACCACGTAGTTGTCCTTCCTTTTACGTTTGCCTTGAAGTATAGGAAAGGCAGATAATGCATCAGAAAGTGTAGAAGACATAACTGCAGCTATGTCCTTTAATGTAACTGCAGCAGAAACTTGAGAAGAAGTACAGGGCACTGCTTGAGCGGGCGTTAAGGGCTGAGACACTTGGGGAGAAAGCTGCGGCATACTCTGCATCTCATCGTTAGACTCCTGAGAAGCATCCGCTTTGGACTATTTTTTATCAGAATTTTTTTTTCTCTATAGTTTAAAGCCCTCTCAATGCATGAGGGACAAAAAGGAACAGGAGGTTCCACATTGGCATTCAAACACATGGCACAAGTAACATTCTGGACATCTTCTAAATCCATGATATTGAAGAAAAACAGTGCAATAAAAATATATATACTGGCCCTTTAAATTGTATTGGCCCCTTAAATTTTTAACCTACCACTCTCTTACTGAGTTGAAAAACAAGAATGTGTAAGAACTAATACCAAAAACAAAAACTGGCCCTTTGATAAATCCTGAAAAATAACAGGATACTATGCCTTAAATTGTATTGGCCCCTTAAATTAAAAAAACAACAATTTTACTGAACTGGATAAACCTTTTTAACAATTCCTTTGCTTGCAAGAAAAAAAGGACTGACACCTCTTCGCCTCAACAGCTCTGCTGAGGCGCCTACCTGCCACCCGGTTTTCAGACCACTCTTCCCAGCAAGTTTACGATTGGGTCTCAGAACGCTATCAACCGCTTGCTTTATACAACCATGCGGTTCTAGCGTAACACTCAACTGATATCCTGGATGTCGGAACAGGCTAACAACTGCGCAGCTTCTCTAAACCCGACTGAAGCGCGTGAAAATTAGCCCCGCCCTTCGTGGGCATCAAAATCTAACACCGCTTCTCGGCTAAGTTTTTAATTAAAAAAACGATAGCCCCAATTGAAGCCCAGTGCCTGTATAATGCTGCCTTATAGCGAAGCCCAGTGCCTGTATAATGCTGCCTTATATGGAAGCCCTCTATTTAGCCCATGTTCCCAATGAAAATAGCCCCAAGCGTAGCCCAGTGCCTGAATAAAGTCATTTTGTAGGGGAGTCCTCTACTTAAGGAGCCCATGTTCCCAATAAAAATAGCCCCAAGCGTGGCCCAGTGCCTGAATAAATGCTTTCTGGCAGGGGAGCCCTCTACTTAAAGAGCCCATGTTCCCAATGAAAATATGTATTATTAAGTGCAGAGTCCTCTCTGAGTTGAAATATGTCCCAGAATAATAAAGACTGCACTTACCTCGATGCTGTCTGACAGCAGGACAGCCTCAACAGGTTTAAGAGGTCCTTTCCCTCCTATAGCCCTGTGGACAAAGATAGGGCCTGAGTTAGTTTCTGCTTAGGCCATCACAAGAAGGACAACATCACAATATAGGAGGTGCAGTGAGAATTATGTCCCACCAGTTCCCATTGCTCTAAAGCCACAAATAGCTCTACTCTAGAGACTGACATGGACTACGGCTACACCCTAGAATAAAGCAGCACTCTCTGGCACTACTTTAAAAATAATAAACTCTTGATTGAAGAATCTAATCTAACACCTCACTTTACCTCTTCCTATCACTAACGTAGGCAAAGAGAATGACTGGAGTGGGAGGGAAGGGAGGAGCTATATAACAGCTCTGCTGTGGTGCTCTTTGCCTCCTCCTGCTGACCAGGAGGCGTAATCCCACAAGTAAGGATGAAATCCGTGGACTCATCATTCTTTAAAAAGAAAACTATTTATTGTTAAGACTATAGGTAAGGTGAGTGAAATATAAAACTTTTTTGCGCTGCCTAATGGGGTAAGCCTTTTACTCCTAGGATATTTTCCCCAAAAATATCTTACTTAGGTGTACAGGAAAGGTTTTGGAAATTTTTTGGAGTGTAGGCGCAAATGAATGCTTTTACCCTTGTCTTAATTATTAAGTACCCTTATCTTAGAGTTGAAGGAAATGTATAAAAGATTTGACACTGACTTTAATAAAAAAGGTATATTTATTTGAAAATAATAATAGGACTTTCTTTCATGTAATTAACAAGAGTCCATGAGCTAGTGACGTATGGGATATACATTCCTACCAGGAGGGGCAAAGTTTCCCAAACCTTAAAATGCCTATAAATACACCCCTCACCACACCCACAAATCAGATTTACAAACTTTGCCTCCAAGGGAGGTGGTGAAGTAAGTTTGTGCTAGATTCTACGTTGATATGCGCTCCGCAGCAAGTTGGAGCCCGGTTTTCCTCTCAGCGTGCAGTGAATGTCAGAGGGATGTGAAGAGAGTATTGCCTATTGAATGCAGTGATCTCCTTCTACGGGGTCTATTTCATAAGGTTCTCTGTTATCGGTCGTAGAGATTCATCTCTTACCTCCCTTTTCAGATCGACGATATACTCTTATATTTACCATTTCCTCTACTGATTCTCGTTTCAGTACTGGTTTGGCTTTCTACAAACATGTAGATGAGTGTCCTGGGGTAAGTAAGTCTTATTTTCTGTGACACTCTAAGCTATGGTTGGGCACTTTATTTATAAAGTTCTAAATATATGTATTCAAACATTTATTTGCCTTGACTCAGAATGTTCAACTTTCCTTATTTCCAGACAGTCAGTTTCATATTTGGGATAAATGCATTGAATTATCATATTTTTTCTTACCTCAAAAATTTGACTTTTTTCCCTGTGGGCTGTTAGGCTCACGGGGGCTGAAAATGCTTCATTTTATTGCGTCATTCTTGGCGCGGACTTTTTTGGCGCAAAAATTCTTTTCCGTTTCCGGCGTCATACGTGTCGCCGGAAGTTGCGTAATTTTTTGACGTTATTTTGCGTCAAAGATGTCGGCGTTCCGGATGTGGCGTCATTTTTGGCGCCAAAAGCATTTAGGCGCCAAATAATGTGGGCGTCTTTTTTTGGCGCTAAAAAATATGGGCGTCATTTTTGTCTCCACATTATTTAAGTCTCATTATTTATTGCTTCTGGTTGCTAGAAGCTTGTTCACTGGCATTTTTTTCCCATTCCTGAAACTGTCATTTAAGGAATTTGATCAATTTTGCTTTATATGTTGTTTTTTTCTTTTACATATTGCAAGATGTTCCACGTTGCAACTGAGTCAGAAGATACTACAGGAAAATCACTGCACAGTGCTGGAGCTACCAAGCTAAGTCTGCTATAAACTTTTGGTATCTGTTTTCTCCAGCTGTTATTTGTATTGCATGTCATGTCAAACTTATTAATGCAGATAAAATTTCCTTTAGTACTGTTACATTACCTGTTGCTGTCCGTCAACATCTAAATTTCAGAGTGTTCCTAATAACATAAGAGATTTTATTTTTTAAATCCATTAAGAAGGCTATGTCTGTTATTTCTCCTTCTAGTATACATAAAAGTCTTTTAAAACTTCTCTTTTTTTCAGATGAATTTTTAAATGAACATCATCATTCTGATACTGATAATGGTTCTTCTGGTTCAGAGGTTTCTGTCTCAGAGGTTGATGCTGATAAATCTTTGTATTTGTTCAAGATGGAATTTATTCGTTCTTTACTTAAAGAAGTGTTATTTGCATTAGAAATAGAGGATTCTGGTCCTCTTGATACTAAATGTAAACGTTTAAATAAGGTTTTTAAATCTCCTGTAGTTATTCCAGAAGTGTTTTATCTCCCTGATGCTATTTCTGAAGTAATTCCAGGGAATGGAATAATTTGGGTAATTTATTTACTCCTTCTAGACGTTTAAGCAAATTATATCCTGTGCCATCTGACAGATTAGAGTTTTTTGGGACAAAAATCCCTAAGGTTATGGGGCTGTCTCTACTCCTGCTAATGTACTACTATTCCTATGGCAGATAGTACTTCATTTAAGGATCCTTTAGATAGGAAAATTGAATCTTTTCTAAGAAAAGCTTACTTATGTTCAGGTAATCTTCTTAGACCTGCTATATTTTTAGCGGATGTTGCTGCAGCTTCAACTTTTTGGTTAGAAGCTTTAGCGCAACAAGTAACAGATCATAATTTTATAGCATTATTATTATTCTATAACATGCTAATAATTTTATTATCATCTTTTGATATCATTAGAGTTGATGTCAGGTATATGTCTCTAGCTATTTTAGCTAGAAAAACTTTATGGATTAAACTTGGAATGCTGACATGTCTTCTAAGTCAACTTTGCTTTCCCTTTCTTTCCAGGGTAAATAATCATTTTGTTCCTTTCCTCACAACAAGGAACAAAAGCCTGATCCTTCATCCTCAGGAGCGGTATCAGTTTGGAAACTATATCCAAGCCTTATAGAAACCTATAGCCAGCTCCTAAGTATCTATGAAGGTGCGGCCCTTATTCCAGCTCAGCTGGCATGGGGCAGTTTACGTTTTCTTCAAAGAAATTTGGATCAATTCCGTTCTTAATCTCTGGTTTCAGAAACATTGTTTCAGAAAGGTACAGAATTGGCTTCAAGTTAAGGCCTCCTGCTAAGAGATTCTTTTCTTTCCCGTGTCCCAGTTGACACAGCAAGGCTCAGCATTTCTGAAATGTGTTTCAGATCTAGAGTTGGCTGGAGTATTTATGCCAGTTCCAGTTCTGGAACAGGGGCTGGGGTTTTATTTTATCTCTTCATTGTACCAAAGAAGGTCAATTCCTTCAGACCAGTTCTGGATCTATCATTATTGAATCGTTATGTTAGGATACCAACATTCAAGATGGTTACTGTAGGACTATCTTGCCTTTTGTTTAGCAAGGGCATTACATGTCTACAATAGATTTACAGGATGTGTATCTGCATATTCCGATTCATCCAGATCACTTTTAGTGTCTGAGATTCTCTTTTTAGACAAGCATTACCAGTTTTGTGGCTCTACTGTTTGGCCTAGCCTCAGTTCCAAGAATTTTTTTCAAAAGTTCTCGGTGCCCTTCTTTCTGTAATCAGAGAATAGGGTTTTGGTATTTCCTTATTTGGACGATATCTTGGTACTTGCTCAGTCTTCTCATTTTCGAAGAATCTCATACGAATCGACTTGTGTTGTTTCTTCAAGTTCATGGTTGGAGGATCAATTTACCAATCAGTTCATTGATTCCTCAGACAAGGGTAACCTTTTTAGGTTTCTAGATAAATTCAGTGTCTATGACTCTGTCCTTGTCAGACAAGAGAAGTTTAACATTGATATCAGCTTGTCAAAACCTTCAATCACAATCATTCCCTTTGGTAGCCTTATGCATGGAAATGTTGGGTTTTAGGACTGCCGCATCAGATGCGATCTCCTTTGCTCGTTTTCACATGCGACCTCTTCAGCTCTGTATGCTGAACCAATGGTGCAGGGATTATCTGACGGCACAAGGGGTTTGGGAATCTCAGGAGGTGAGATTTCCGATCAATATTTTGGAACTCCGTGCAATTTTCAGAGCTCTTCAGTCTTGGCTTCTTCTGAAGAGAGAGTTGTTCATTGTTTTCAGATAAGACAATGTCACAACTGTGGCATACATCAATCATCAAGGAGGGACTCACAGTCCTCTGGCTATGAAAGAAGTATCTCGAATTTTGGTTTGGGCGGAATCCAGCTCCTGTCTAATCTCTGCGGTTTTTTTCCCAGGTATGGACAATTGGAAAGCGGATTATCTCAGTCGCCAAACGTTGCATCCGGGCGAATGGTCTCTTCACCCAGAGGTATTTCTTTAGATTGTTCAAATGTGGGAACTTCCAGAAATAGATCTGATGGTTTCTCATCTAAACAAGAAACTTCCCAGGTATCTGTCCAGATCCCGGGATCCTCAGGCGGAGGCAGTGGATGCATTTTCACTTCCTTGGAAGTATCATCCTGCCTATATCTTTCCGCCTCTAGTTCTTCTTCCAAGAGTAATCTCCAAGATTCTGAAGGAATGCTCGTTTGTTCTGCTGGTAGCTCCGGCATGGCCTCACAGGTTTTGGTATGCGGATCCTGTCCGGATGGCCTCTTGCCAACCGTGGACTCTTCCGTTAAGACCAGACCTTTTGTCTCAAGGTCCTTTTTTCCATCAGGATCTAAAAATCCTTAAATTTAAAGGTATGGAGATTGAACGCTTGATTCTTGGTCAAAGAGGTTTCTCTGACTCTGTGATTAATACTATGTTACAGGCTCGTAAATCTGTATCCAGAGAGATATATTATAGAGTCTGGAAGACTTATATTTTTTGGTGTCTTTCTCATCATTTTTTTTTTGGCATTCTTTTAGAATACCGAGAATATTACAATTTCTTCAGGATGGTTTAGATAAGGGTTTGTCCGCAAGTTCCTTGAAAGGTCAAATCTCTGCTCTTTCTGTTCTTTTTCACAGAAAGATTGCTATTCTTCCTGATATTCATTGTTTTGTACAAGCTTTGGTTCGTATAAAGCCTGTCATTAAGTCAATTTCTCCTCCTTGGAGTTTGAATTTGGTTCTGGGGGCTCTTCAAGCTCCTCCTTTTGAACCTATGCATTCATTGGATATTAAATTACTTTCTTGGAAAGTTTTGTTCCTTTTGGCCATCTCTTCTGCCAGAAGAGTTTCTGAATTATCTGCTCTTTCTTGTGAGTCTCCTTTTCTGATTCTTCATCAGGATAAGGCGGTGTTGCGAACTTCTTTTGAATTTTTACCTAAAGTTGTGAATTTCAACAACATTAGTAGAGAAATTGTGGTTCCTTCATTATGTCCTAATCCTAAGAATTCTAAGGAGAAATCGTTGCATTCTTTGGATGTTGTTAGAGCTTTGAAATATTATGTTGAAGCTACGAAATCTTTCTGTAAGACTTCTAGTCTATTTGTTATCTTTTCCGGTTCTAGGAAAGGCCAGAAAGCTTCTGCCATTTCTTTGGCATCTTGGTTGAAATCTTTAATTCATCTTGCCTATGTTGAGTCGGGTAAAATTCCGCCTCAGAGAATTACAGCTCATTCTACTAGGTCAGTATCTACTTCCTGGGCGTTTAGGAATGAAGCTTCGGTTGACCAGATCTGCAAAGCAGCAACTTGGTCCTCTTTGCATACTTTTACTAAATTCTACCATTTTGATGTATTTTCTTCTTCTGAAGCAGTTTTTGGTAGAAAAGTTCTTCAGGCAGCGGTTTCAGTTTGAATCTTCTGCTTATGTTTTTTGTTAAACTTTATTTTGGGTGTGGATTATTTTCAGCAGGAATTGGCTGTCTTTATTTTATCCCTCCCTCTCTAGTGACTCTTGTGTGGAAAGATCCACATCTTGGGTAGTCATTATCCCATACGTCACTAGCTCATGGACTCTTGTTAATTACATGAAAGAAAACATAATTTATGTAAGAACTTACCTGATAAATTCATTTCTTTCATATTAACAAGAGTCCATGAGGCCCACCCTTTTTTGTGGTGGTTATGATTTTTTTGTATAAAGCACAATTATTCCAATTCCTTATTTTATATGCTTCGCACTTTTTTTCTTATCACCCCACTTCTTGGCTATTCGTTAAACTGATTTGTGGGTGTGGTGAGGGGTGTATTTATAGGCATTTTAAGGTTTGGGAAACTTTGCCCCTCCTGGTAGGAATGTATATCCCATACGTCACTAGCTCATGGACTCTTGTTAATATGAAAGAAATGAATTTATCAGGTAAGTTCTTACATAAATTATGTTTTTTGACAGGTGGTTTACAGATACTGATTAAATCTAGACAGGTATGTATTGTAACCAATATGTGAAGTCTAGGACCAGTGTTACAAAATTGAAAATATAGGTGTATAGTAACGATATGTTTGTGTGAAATACGATGAAACAATTTGTGTATTTGAAAATGTTTAAGTATAGGACTCGTTTGAATGTTGTACCTAGTACATTGAAAACCTAGTACACAATCTAAAAAAGTCGGATATACAGTGTTACTACATATATAGAAGATTACTCTTGGTCTAGATGCTTGTTCCTGGTATCAACAAATATTAACTTTCACACAAATAACTGTCATATGAAAAAGAAATTGTTTGAACATTTGTTGCTAAATATCATACAAATATTCATAAAACATATATTGCTAAAACTGTATATTTACGATAAAAACTTGTATTGCTACAATTTTAAACTTGCTTTCTGATAGTCGGCCGACTAGTGTATAACAATTTAAGTTTCACAGAAATTTTGTATGCGATGGTATCACAGTTTGAATAGTAAAAAACCACCGGTGGATTTAGGGATGTGAAAAATGTAAAAATGAAAAAATGATCATAAGTATCGTTTTAGAGATCTGTATCGTTTAAAAATCTTTGTTGTTTAAAAAATCGTTTTCTTAAAATCTTTTTGGATAGTTTGTATCAGTTTATATTATACACTCATTTTTGTAGAATTCGTATTTTTGCACAAGGGTCCTTGAGTGTTTAGCACTGTCAGTATGTGTCAAGGTAAGATCTATATCTTGGTCCCTTATTTACCAAAGCTCTACGGTCTAAGGAAGTATTGGAGTAAGGAGCGTTAGGACTTACTGTACTCCTAGCCGATTCTGGAGCCCGGTTCGAGTTGTTGCGCTCTGTATGTTTTTCTCTGAAGGATGTAGAGTCCCCGCTGGCTGCGTGCAGCTCCGTGCAGCTCCGTGTCCCTCTGATGTGGGTAATCTTTGTAGCGGTCTGTTAGTCCAAAAGGAAATGCTGAAGTTGAAACACTTGAAAGTGTTTTTGAAGGCTTTGATCTGTATTTTCACCGCTTGTCTTTTCACCGCTTGTCAAACGAGCGGAGGAGTGTAAAAAACTGGGCTTATAACAGGTATTGTTTATAGCCTCAGTGGGTAAGTTCTTTTCTTTGTAGGTTACACAGTATTTCGCTACGCGTTTCGGCCGTTACACTGGACTTTTTCAAGCCAAGCTTTTTCAAGATTACAGCTTGAAAAAGGCCAGTGTAACGGCCGAAACATGTAGCGAAATACTGTGTAACCTACAAAGAAAAGAACTTACCCACTGAGGCTATAAACAATACCTGTTATAAGCCCAGTTTTTTACACTCCCCCGCTCGTTTGACAAGCGGTGAAAAGACAAGCGGTGAAAAGACAGATCAAAGCCTTCAAAAACACTTTCAAGTGTTTCAACTTCAGCATTTCCTTTTGGACTAACAGACCGCTACAAAGATTACCCACATCAGAGGGACACGGAGCTGCACGCAGCCAGCGGGGACTCTACATCCTTCAGAGAAAAACATACAGAGCGCAACAACTCGAACCGGGCTCCATAATCGGCTAGGAGTACAGTAAGTCCTAACGCTCCTTACTCCAATACTTCCTTAGACCGTAGAGCTTTGGTAAATAAGGGACCAAGATATAGATCTTACCTTGACACATACTGACAGTGCTAAACACTCAAGGACCCTTGTGCAAAAATACGAATTCTACAAAAATGAGTGTATAATATAAACTGATACAAACTATCCAAAAAGATTTTAAGAAAATGATTTTTTAAACAACAAAGATTTTTAAACGATACAGATCTCTAAAACGATACTTATGATCATTTTTTCATTTTTACATTTTTCACATCCCTAAATCCACCGGTGGTTTTTTACTATTCAAACTGTGATACCATCGCATACAAAATTTCTGTGAAACTTAAATTGTTATACACTAGTCGGCCGACTATCAGAAAGCAAGTTTAAAATTGTAGCAATACAAGTTTTTATCGTAAATATACAGTTTTAGCAATATATGTTTTATGAATATTTGTATGATATTTAGCAACAAATGTTCAAACAATTTCTTTTTCATATGACAGTTATTTGTGTGAAAGTTAATATTTGTTGATACCAGGAACAAGCATCTAGACCAAGAGTAATCTTCTATATATGTAGTAACACTAGAAACCTTAAGAGCAGTAAAAACTCTACAAGCATAAGAATCCCTTCCACTGTATATCCGACTTTTTTAGATTGTGTACTAGGTTTTCAATGTACTAGGTACAACACTCAATCGAGTCCTATACTTAAACATTTTCAAATACACAAATTGTTTCATCGTATTTCACACAAACATATCGTTACTATACACCTATATTTTCAATTTTGTAACACTGGTCCTAGACTTCACATATTGGTTACAATACATACCTGTCTAGATTTAATCAGTATCTGTAAACCACCTGTCAAAAAGTCCTATTATTATTTTCAAATAAATATACCTTTTTTATTAAAGTCAGTGTCAAATCTTTTATACATTTCCTTCAACTCTAAGATAAGGGTACTTAATAATTAAGACAAGGGTAAAAGCATTCATTTGCGCCTACACTCCAAAAAATTTCCAAAACCTTTCCTGTAAGACTATAGGTAAACATTATGCTGTGATGGGGAGAACATTTATAGGAATCATTTACATAAAGGTTATAAAGATAAACTAATTTGTCAGACAAATGTAACCTCTCTCAATTAAGGCCTGAGTGGACAGAAACTATTATCTACTGTAAACCAACAATCACCCACTGTAGGAGGTACAAGATGGAGCCCACAAGTAAACTAAACTAAAGCCTATCCCCTGCAGTGCCCCCTAGAGGCAGAAATACAGATTTATCTTATTTGAGAATTGCATTGAGAAGTACAGTGTAATTTAATTGTATTTCAGGATTTGATTCTCTTCATCTGAGAGAACTTGCAATGTTTTGATATTTTACATAAAGTCTCAGAAGCCTTTTATTAAAATCTTCATGTTATATAGTTTGAATACCATGTCATAGACATATTATTTATCATTGTAAAAAAAACATATTCCACACTCCATATTTTTTTTAATTTTTCCGGAAGAAAAACGGAAAAAAAAACCATTTTCCCCCCAATCTTTCTATTTTTTTTCAAGGCCTTCCCATCTCTACATAGCGTTCTGATTTTAGTCTGCTTCATATGACTCCGTGGTTGTATGCAGGTTAGTTAGGGAGTATGGGAAAAGCCTTAGCTCTGTGATCAGTGTGTATTATATGTAAAGCAAGTCCAGTTTTAAATATATAAAAAAATGACCTTATTATTCCATGTATATAAACCCAAAACAAGGTATTTACAGCGCAACTAAAAGAGGGGGAGTCACAGTTAATATGTATAGTTGTGAAAACAACAGTATTAAGCTTCTGCTGTCTAAGATACATATTTCAAGTACTTGGAGACTTATATAATAATTCCCTTATGGTCCCATCAATTGTTATGAAAAGAAATGAATCATAAATAAATACAATAGAAAAACAGTGTTACTTGCACTACAGTATAAAATTATAATATTCACAGTTAGAAAATATTACTTCAATAATACGTTTACCACATCCAGCTATGGAATAATTGCTGGTTACAGAAGATCAATAGTCCAATGTCTCATATAGGTTAATTTCCAAACAATTTGTTTATCCCACTGATCCCAATCTGAGGGTTGCAGCTATTTCCAGAGATGTGTCACCGGACAGTCTCTACACATAGTAATCCTGCAGCAAAAAGAACAAAGCGCAAACCCACATCAAGGTAGACGTTTTATGTTTTTATTGAGTATAAGCGGTTAAAAACACAAGATAAAAAATAATCACAAGCCTGTATCCCAATCTTGGGAAAGATAAGAAAGTCCCAGTTGGAATTGAAGTGGTGTTTCAGTCACACTTTAGCTGTTTAGTCACCCAGCTCTTTTCTCTGTTATAGACGCTTTCCAAAGGAGCCTCATCAAGCACCGCCCCCAACGTGTTTTCGTTCGCCCTATGCAAACTTTCTAAAGAGGAAATTATTATACGCTGTGTAATAACTACCTTTAAGCAATTTAAGGAGACACTGTATTACACAGCGTATAATCATTTCCTCTTGAGAAAGTTTGCATAGGGCGAACGAAACTCGTTGGGGCGGAGCTTGATGAGGCTCCTTAGGACAGTGTCTATAACAGAGAAAGAACTGGGTGACTAAACAGCTAAAGTGTGACTGAAACACCACTTCGATTCCAACTGGGACTTTCTTCTCTTTCCCAAGATTGGGATACAGGCTTGTGATTATTTTTTTATCTTGTAAGTGTTTTTAACCGCTTATGCTCAATAAAAACATAAAACGTCTACCTTGATGTGGGTTTGCGCTTTATTATTCCATGTGGGTCAAGATACAATTAGCACATTATATAAATAAATTACCTCTATGTTTGTTCAGTGAAATCAGAGGGACACAATGTGGAAGCTATCATTGGAGACTATTGCACATCACATATCAGCCGCTACCCGCTCAGTACCACGTATAACAAATCTGAGGCAGGGTGTGGGTAAAAGCTGGATGCTGCCGGATCTTTCCAGATCCATGTCTAATTTAGACAGATACACACAAATGTAAATGTTTTCCACACAAACACATCTAGACACTTCTGAATCCAACAATATTTTACACAAAAACATCTGGGTCCTTCCAGAACCAATTCTTATTAATAAAAAAACAGCCGGACCCATATCTAATTTAGGCAGATATACACAAATGTAAGTGTTTTCCAAACAAACACATGCAGATTCTTCTGGATCCAGCAATTTTTTACACAAAAACATCTGAGTCCTTTCAGAACCAACACTTTTTTTCTTTACAGAAAAACAGTCGGATCCTGCCAGATCTATGTCTAATTTAGAAAGATATACAAAAATGTATGTTTTTTCTACACAAACACATACAGACACTTCTGGATCCACCAATATTTTTTACACAAAAACATCTGGGTCCTTTCAAAACCAACACTTTTTTTACAGAAAAAAAGCCGGATCCATGTCTAAACACATCCAGACACTTTTGTATACAACAATATTCTACACAAAAACATCTGGGTCTTTTCAGAACCAACACTTTTTATAAAATAAAAAGTCAGATCCTACCGGATCCATGTCTAATTAGGCAGATACACAGAAATGTGTTTTCCACACAAACTCATCTAGACACTTCTGGAGCCAACAATATTTTACACCAAAACATCTCGTTCCTTTCAGAACCAACACATTTTGTTTGTGTGTAAGCATAGCACTGGATTCAGCAAAGTTGGTTCTGGTAGGATCCTGATGTTTTTGTGTGCAATAGCTTTGTATTCCGGAGTGTCTGGATGCGTTTGTGTGGAAAACACTTACATTTGTGTGTACCTGTCTAAATAAGACACGGATCCGACAGGATCCAGCTGTTTTTATGTATAAAAGAGTTGGTTCTGGAAGTATTCTGGCGTTTTGGTGTATAATAGCATTTTTTTTTTTTTTTTAAATAAATTTTTATTGAGGTTTAATACATACAATAATCATTAGGCAATACTTTGCATGACATGTAAATGCAGAAAAAAGAAATCATATCAATGGCACAAAAAACAGGAAAAAGCATTAACTAGCACAGAATCTTGATTTACAGTCAAGGCTAGAAAGGAATACAGAGAGTGCAGAATTATTAGGCAAATGAGTATTTTGAACACATCATCCTCTTTATGCATGTTGTCTTACTCCAAGCTGTATAGGCTCGAAAGCCTACTACCAATTAAGCATATTAGGTGATGTGCACCTCTGTAATGAGAAGGGGTGTGGTCTAATGACATCAACACCATATATCAGGTGTGCATAATTATTAGGCAACTTCCTTTCCTTTGGCAAAATGGGTCAAAAGAAGGACTTGACAGGCTCAGAAAAGTCAAAAATAGTGAGATATCTTGCAGAGGGATGCAGCACTCTTAAAATTGCAAAGCTTCTGAAGCGTGATCATCGAACAATCAAGCGTTTCATTCAAAATAGTCAACAGGGTCGCAAGAAGCGTGTGGAAAAACCAAGGCGCAAAATAACTGCCCATGAACTGAGAAAAGTCAAGCGTGCAGCTGCCAAGATGCCACTTGCCACCAGTTTGGCCATATTTCAGAGCTGCAACATCACTGGAGTGCCCAAAAGCACAAGGTGTGCAATACTCATAGACATGGCCAAGGTAAGAAAGGCTGAAAGACGACCACCACTGAACAAGACACACAAGCTGAAACGTCAAGACTGGGCCAAGAAATATCTCAAGACTGATTTTTCTAAGGTTTTATGGACTGATGAAATGAGAGCGAGTCTTGATGGGCCAGATGGATGGGCCCGTGGCTGGATTGGTAAAGGGCAGAGAGCTCCAGTCCGACTCAGACGCCAGCAAGGTGGAGGTGGAGTACTGGTTTGGGCTGGTATCATCAAAGATGAGCTTGTGGGGCCTTTTCGGGTTGAGGATGGAGTCAAGCTCAACTCCCAGTCCTACTGCCAGTTTCTGGAAGACACCTTCTTCAAGCAGTGGTACAGGAAGAAGTCTGCATCCTTCAAGAAAAACATGATTTTCATGCAGGACAATGCTCCATCACACGCGTCCAAGTACTCCACAGCGTGGCTGGCAAGAAAGGGTATAAAAGAAGAAAATCTAATGACATGGCCTCCTTGTTCACCTGATCTGAACCCCATTGAGAACCTGTGGTCCATCATCAAATGTGAGATTTACAAGGAGGGAAAACAGTACACCTCTCTGAACAGTGTCTGGGAGGCTGTGGTTGCTGCTGCACGCAATGTTGATGGTGAACAGATCAAAACACTGACAGAATCCATGGATGGCAGGCTTTTGAGTGTCCTTGCAAAGAAAGGTGGCTATATTGGTCACTGATTTGTTTTTGAATGTCAGAAATGTATATTTGTGAATGTTGAGATGTTATATTGGTTTCACTGGTAAAAATAAATAATTGAAATGGGTATATATTTGTTTTTTGTTAAGTTGCCTAATAATTATGCACAGTAATAGTCACCTGCACACACAGATATCCCCCTAAAATAGCTATAACTAAAAACAAACTAAAAACTACTTCCAAAACTATTCAGCTTTGATATTAATGAGTTTTTTGGGTTCATTGAGAACATGGTTGTTGTTCAATTATAAAATTAATCCTCAAAAATACAACTTGCCTAATAATTCTGCACTCCCTGTATAAATGTCATTTAGTAATGCAATGAAACAAACCAATGAAAACATTCTCAACCTCATGTTTTCTGTTATAGGGAGCTCCCCTTAGGATATAATAGCAAATGAAATATAACGTTTACCCCCAATGGATTATAGAGGCCACTCTTGGACCCCCAACACTATTAATGTGGCACAAAGGGGGATAATGGGGAGGAAAGAAAAATAAAAAATAAAAAAAGATACTGGGCCACTCTTGGACCCAAAGTGTGGATTAGAATAGTGATGAACCAACATTTAAACATAGTGGATTGCTAAAACAAGTACCAGTTGCTATCAGGCCATAAGTAAGCTAGGTACTTATTGTTTCACAAGTAATTCTTATGACTGGATCGATATTATCGTCTAGTGGAAAGACATATTACCCAGGCAGTACGGCATACTCACAGTGAATGCTATTATAAAACTAGTCACACAAATTTTACCCAAAAGGAGGGGAATTCTTAGCTGACCCCTATTGGGGGGTGCTCTATAATATAAGAAAGAGAGCTATAGATTAGAGTGTCTTTTGCCTTTTAAGGGTACATTTGCAGCAAATATCCTAGCTGTAACTGTTGAAATGTACTAGTGGAAAATATAGTGAGCTAAATCTAGGTAATAAATAGGTGAACATGCTAGTAGCTAAATATAGACCTGAACATAAAAGCAAGCATTAGTAATAGACATTCAAAATTCTACTAAAAGGCCACCTTATCTGTGTCAGATATATTGAGCATACATTAAGCAGAACATAGGTGATAAATGTTCATGCAGTGTCTGAAAAGTTCTCGCATCTTAAAGCGTCGTTAGTCACAGTCCACTCATGAGAGCGAGTCCCAGTGCTGGATAGGGCAACCAAGGTAGCATAGATTTGGGTCACCCAGGGCAAAAGTCTAATATGAAGTGGGACTTACAGTTATCTAGAGCTGACACATCATCCCTCAGTTTCATATACAGGCAGACCCAAGCCCCACACAATGAAAACAGAGGTGTACCTTTTCCTTTCCCCGTGTGCGCCCCGTGACAGAGTATGGACGCTACTGCATGGGATCATGTCCAAATGCCCCCAGGATCAAAAGTCCAGCAGGGGAAAGAAATGTGTATACTGGGCAATGGCTGGCAGAAAGTTCCCTGAGATTTACCCCATCTTGGCGGTCGGACCCTCAGTCTTGCTGTTTCCATAGACATGCGGCAATGTGCCGTGGGGGCTTTCACCAATGCGGCCCAAACTTCCAGATTAGTGTAGGTCGGCTGAGTCTCAAATTGCTTCAGTGCCTCCGCCGACACTTTACATCCGTGATACCCATGGCGCACCTTGCTGATGTCCTCCACGCCGCAGGAGAGGTGAGTCATGTCCGAATACAGGGTTACAACTTTTACTTCCCCAATGACAGTGACTGTTCCTGCCTTAGCTGTCTGTCGCTGTCTGGAGGTTTGCGGTTGCATCTCGGTCACTACCGGGATGTCAGGTGGGTCTTTTATTGCTGCTGGGGGGGTTTTAATAGGAAGGCTTAGAAGTGGTATTGCCTTCTCCAGGGCTTGAACTTGAGATACCTGGTCTGTAGCGCTATGGCCAGGCCCCTGATAATCAGCGGCGTCTTCCACTTGCCCTGCAGGAGCTACTGATATGGTACGACAGTGAGCACTGCCAACCTGTCTGGCCAACACACGGAGGCTTTCACATTCAGTTGCCCAGGCCCGCTGTATCCTCATATGGTGGTTCTGTAGAAGCTTTGTCACGGCTGAAAGGGTTATTTCGGCATCAGTCGCCATCTTTAGCCGGTATGCGCTGAACAAGGAGGCTCTAAGATTTCCTGCTAGTTAGCCTCAATAACAGTGATGGTACTATATAGTCATAAGGAATGTTGGTATTACAGGGAGAAAAAAAGAAAGTCAGTGTCTTTGCACTGCATACCCGGCGTACAAGATACCGGGGGGGGGGGGGTGTTGAGAGCCTTTACTGAGGTAACTGCCTTAGGCCCCAACGCTCCAGATTGGTTTCCAAGGGTTATAATACCAAGAGTTTAGGATCACCCAGCTCAGGATGGATTGCAGATTATTAATATCTAGGTGCAAAAGTTAGAAGATCTTCCTGGCCACTGATAAAAGGCAGATTATCCGTGAATCCCTTGGAGCAACCGATATTGCTACCATTCAAGGTGCTGCCCAGAGACACGCCCCCCGTATAATAGCATTTTATCCAGCAATGCCTGGAAAACATTTTGATTTTGTATGTGTTTGTCTAAATTGGATATGGATCAGCATTAGTTCCACCAGTTTCTGGATGTTTATGTGTGAAAAGCATTTAAATTTATATTTGTCTAAGTTAGACATGGATCAGGCTGGTTGTGGCTATTTTTCTGTAATAAAAATGTTGGTTCTGGTAGGATCTATATGTTTTTGTTTAAAATATCATTAGATCCAGGAGAATCTGGATGTGTTTGTGTTGAAAACATTTCGATTTGTGTTTTAACTATGGATTCAGCAGGATCCAGCTGTTTTTCTATTAAAAAGAGATGAGGCTAGTAGAATCCAGATGTCTGTCTAAATAGGACATGGATGCAGCTATTTTTGTGTAAAAAATAAAGTCGGTTCTGGTAGGATCCAGATGTTTTTGTGCCTGGATGTGTTTGTATGGAAAAAATTAAATGTGTGTGTATCTTTTTAAAATAGACATGGATCCCACTGTTTTTCTATAAAAAAGAGTTGGTTCTGGAAGGACCCAGATGTTTTTGTGTAAAAGAAAAAATGATGGACCCAGAAGTGTCTGGATGTGTTTGTGTGGAAAACACTTAAATTTGTGTGTATCTGTCTAAATTAGACATGGATCCGGCAGCATCCTGGTGTTTTTCTATAAAAAAAAAAAGAGTTGGTTTTGGAAGGACCCAGATGTTTTGTGTAAAATATTGTTGGATTCCGAAGTGTCTGAATGTGTTGTGTGGAAAACACTTAAATTTGTGTGTATCTGTCTAAATTGGACATGGATCCGGCAGGATACCGCTGTTTTTCTATAAAAAAAAGAATTGGTTCTGGAAGGACTCAGATGTTTTTGTGTAAAATATTGGTGGATTCAGAAGTGTCTGGATGTGTTTCTGTGGAAAACATTTAAATGTATGTGTATCTGTCTAAATTAGACATGGATCTGTCGGGATCTGGCTTTTTGTCTGTAAAAAAGTGTTGCTTCTGAAAGGACTCAGATGTTTTTAGATTTAAATGATTTTTATTAACGTTTTTCATATATAAATGACAAGCAAATATAAATGTACATTTGACATGGATTGCAATGGAGAAGATTATTTCTCATACATTTTAGTACATTATAAATCAATTTTGTAAAAAAAAAAAGAAGGTAAATGGAAAGTGAAGAAAACGAAATTGAGGGGACAAGGGGAAGAAGGATTTGTATCAATATTTTACCCAGGTATTGCAATCACACCATATAGTAATGGTTAAATAAAATAAAGATAAAAAAATAAAAATGAAGGATAAAAATAGAAATAAAAATACAAAGAAATAGAAAAAGGAAAACCTCGTTAGGCAATTATGTAAATTAACCTTTAGTTCGGTGCACCAAGCATCACCACTGGCAAAGAGATTACTTCCAGTTTTATAAACGTGGTCTTTGCTCCCAGATAAAGATTATATCTAGTATATAATCTCTCTTACCAATAAAGCAATGTCTTTTTTCCAAAGACAGTATATGATCTAGTTCAGATTCCCACTACTGAAATGTGGGAGGTTGTTGTAGTTTCCAGAGTCTGGGGATAATACGTTTAGCACACGTAAGCATTATTTGCAGTAGCTTTTTGCGATATGCACATCTCACATTGGGAATGTGATTGAGTAATACCATGGGGCCTGAGAAGGAGAGTTCTATTCCCAGGGTATGGTTGATGCACCGTTCCAATTGGGATCAATAGTTCGCTAGCTTAGGGCATGCCCACCATATATGGGAATGTGTACCAATCTCACCACAACGTCTCCAGCAGCTGGAGTTGGCCCCTGGGAATATTTCATGTACTCTCTAGGGAGTGAGATACCAGTGTGTAAGAATTTTATAGTTGAGTTCTGCCAAAGCCAGAGAGAGACAGATGAAGAGTGGGTCAGATAGTAACCTGGTCTCCATGTGTCGTCTGGGATCTGAATCTGTAGTTCCGATTCCCATTTAGAGGTGTATGTTGGCTTTTTGTGCGGGAATGAACCTCTAAGAATCTTATATAGTATGGACAGGTGAACTTTTTTAATATCTAGGTTAAGAAGGACTCAGATGTTTTTGTGTAAAAAAAATGGTGGATCCAGAAGTGTATGGATGAGTTTGTGTGGAAAAAAAATAAATGTGTGTATATCTTTCTAAATAAGACATGAATCTGACAGGATCCGGCTTTTTTCTGTAAAAAAGTGTTGGTTCTGAAAGGACCCAGATGTTTTCTGTAAAAAAATGGTGGATCTAGAAGTGTCTGGATGTGTTTGTGTGGAAAACATTTAAATTTGTGTGTGTCTGTCTAAATTAGACATGGATCCCGCAGGATCCAGCTGTTTTTCGGTAAAAAAGTGTTGGTTCTGAAAGGACCCAGATGTTTTTGTGTAAAATATTGTTGGATTCGGAAGTGTCTAGATGTGTTTGTGTGGAAAACACTTACATTTGTGTATATCTTTCTAAATTAGACATGGATCCGGCATTTTTCTGTAAAAAAAGTGTTGGTTCTGAAAGGACTCAGATATTTTTGTGTAAAAAATTGCTGGATCTAGAAGTGTCTGGATGTGTTTGTGTGGAAAACACTTAAATTTGTGTATATCTGTCTAAATTAGAGATGGGTCCGGCAAGATCCGGCTTTTACCCACACCCTCTGAGGCACCATAAAGTGAGTCTAAAAACGGTTACAATAGCTATTTATCTTGACTGCAAAACACTGCTCCAGGCAGAGATTCACCCTCAAAAGGTGCTCAGTCCGTAGCGTACAGCGGGTCCGGTACTCGTTGTGAGCGCCCTTACTCCATACAACTGTACCTTCTCCTGTAGTGCAGTGTATTCTGTAGCGGCTGCATTATAGTTCTTTGACAGGAAACTAGACTGTCTCTCAAGCGGTTCATAAGACTATGAGCTGGTATCAGCTGAAACGCATTAGACAAATGCTGCCGATACCTATTCATGTGAGAACTGCTGTTTTAATGTTTATAGATTAAAGAAACAGAATTTATGCTTACCTGATAAATTACTTTCTCCAACGGTGTGTCCGGTCCACGGCGTCATCCATTACTTGTGGGAAATATTCTCCCCCACAGGGAAAGACAAGGAGAGCACACAGCAAGAGCTGTCCATATAGCTCCCCCTCTGGCTCCGCCCCCCAGTCATTCGACCGACGGTTAGGAGAAAAAGGAGAAACTATAGGGTGCCGTGGTGACTGTAGTGTATAAAGAAAAAAATTTTCAACCTGATTAGGAAAACCAGGGTGGGCCATGGACCGGACACAACGTTGGAGAAAGCAATTTATCAGGTAAGCATAAATTCTGTTTTCTCCAACATTGGTGTGTCCGGTCCACGGCGTCATCCATTACTTGTGGGAACCAATACCAAAGCTTTAGGACACGGATGAAGGGAGGGAGCAAATCAGGTTACCTAAATGGAAGGCACCACGGCTTGCAAAACCTTTCTCCCAAAAATAGCCTCCGAAGAAGCATAAGTATCAAATTTGTAGAATTTGGCAAAAGTATGCAGAGAAGACCAAGTCGCTGCCTTACATATCTGATCAACAGAAGCCTCGTTCTTGTAGGCCCATGTGGAAGCCACAGCCCTAGTAGAGTGAGCTGTGATTCGTTCAGGAGGCTGCCGTCCGGCAGTCTCATAAGCCAATCGGATAATGCTTTTCAGCCAGAAAGAAAGAGAGGTAGCAGTAGCTTTTTGACCTCTCCTCTCCAGAGTAAACGACAAACAAAGATGAGGTTTGTCTAAAATCTTTTGTTGCTTCTAAATAGAACTTTAAAGCACGAACTACATCTAAATTGTGTAACAAACGTTCCTTCTTTGAAACTGGATTAGGACACAGAGAAGGAACAACTATTTCCTGGTTAATATTCTTGTTGGAAACAACTTTTGGAAGAAAACCAGGCTTAGTACGCAAAACAACCTTATCTGAATGGAAAACCAGATAGGGTGGATTACACTGCAAAGCAGATAATTCATAAACTCTTCTAGCAGAAGAAATAGCAACCAAAAACAGAACTTTCCAAGATAGTAACTTAATATCTATGGAATGTAAAGGTTCAAACGGAACCCCTTGAAGAACTGAAAGAACTAAATTTAGACTCCAAGGAGGAGTCATGGGTCTGTAAACAGGCTTGATTCTGACCAAAGCCTGAACAAAAGCTTGTACATCTGGCACAGCTGCCAGGCGTTTGTGTAACAAGACAGATAAAGCAGAAATCTGTCCCTTTAGAGAACTCGCTGACAACCCTTTATCCAAACCTTCTTGGAGAAAGGAGAGAATCTTTGGAATTTTAATCTTACTCCAGGAGAATCCCTTGGATTCACACCAACAGATATATTTTTTCCATATTTTATGGTAAATCTTTCTAGTCACAGGTTTTCTGGCTTGGACCAGAGTATCTATCACAGAATTTGAAAACCCACGCTTGGATAAAATCAAGCGTTCAATTTCCAAGCAGTCAGCTGCAGAGAAACTAGATTTGGATGTTCGAATGGACCTTGTACTAGAAGATCCTGTCTCAAAGGTAGCTTCCATGGTGGAGCCGATGACATATTCACCAGGTCTGCATACCAAGTCCTGCGTGGCCATGCAGGAGCTATCAGAATCACTGAGGCCTTCTCCTGTTTGATCCTGGCTATGAGCGGTGGAACGCTAGGTTGAACGACCAAGGCGCCACTAATGCATCCACTAGAGTCGCCTTGGGATCCCTGGATCTGGACCCGTAACAAGGAATCTTGAAGTTCTGACGGGACGCCATCAGATCCATGTCTGGAATGCCCCAAAATTGGTTTAACTGGGCAAAGACCTCCGGGTGGAGTTCCCACTCCCCCGGATGGAAAGTCTGACGACTCAAATAGTCCCTGGTTACCTGGTCTACTTGAATTTGGGGAGACAAGTCTGTATAGTCCCCATTCCACTGATTGAGCATGCACAGCTGTAATGGTCTTAGATGAATTCGAGCAAAAGGAACCACGTCCATTGCTGCGACCATTAGTCCTATTACTTCCATGCACTGTGCTATGGAGGGTTGAGGAATAGAATGAAGAACTCGACAAGCGTTTAGAAGCTTTAACTTTCTGACTTCTGTCAGGAAGATCTTAATTTCCACAGAATCTATTATTGTTCCCAGAAAAGGAACCCTTGTGGACGGTGACAGCGAACTCTTTTCTATGTTCACCTTCCACCCGTGAAATCTGAGAAAAGCCAACACAATGTCCGTGTGGGCCCTTGCTTTGGAAAGAAACGACGCTTGGATTAGGATGTCGTCTAGATAAGGTGCTACAGCGATGCCCCTCGGCCTTAGGACCGCTAGAAGGGACCCTAGCACCTTTGTGAAAATTCTGAGAGCGGTGGCTAAACCGAATGGAAGAGCCACGAACTGGTAATGTTTGTCCAGAAAAGCGAACCTCAGGAACTGATGATGAGTTTTTTGGATTGGGATATGCAGATATGCATCCTTTAGATCCACGGTAGTCAAATATTGACCCTGCTGGATTGTCGGCAAGATTGTCCGAACGGTTTCCATTTTGAAGGATGGAACTCTGAGGAACTTGTTTAATATCTTTAAAGTGATGTCTGAAATAATTTCCTTCAATTCCGGCCCAAAAAGGGTCTTACCCTTGAAAGGAATATTAAGTAACTTAGTCTTGGACGACACATCTGCCGACCAGGATTTTAGCCAAAGCGCCCTCCGCGCTACTATAGCAAAACCTGAGTTTTTCGCCGCCAATTTCGTTATTTGAAAAGCGGCATCCAATATAAAGGAATTAGCTAACTTTAATGCGTGAATTCTGTCCATGACTTCTTCATAGGAAGTCTCTTTCTGGAGCGACCTTTCTAGTTCCTCAAACAAAAAGGACGCAGCTGAAGTGACAGTAATAACACACGTAGCTGGTTGAAGGATGAACCCTTGCTGAACAAAAATCTTTTTAAGCAATCCTTCCAATTTTTTATCCATAGGATCTTTGAAAGCGCTTCGCTAGTGTTGAAACAGCTCCCTCAACCTTCGGGACCGTCTGCCATGCGTCCCTTCTAGGGTCTATTATGGGAAACATTTTCTTAAATATAGGAGGTGGGGCAAAGGGTACACCTGGCATCTCCCGCTCCTTATCCACTATGCTCGCTACCCTCTTGGGTATAGGAAAAGCATCGTCGTGCACTGGGACCTCTAAAAATTTGTCCAATTTGCACAACTTCTCTGGTACTACCATAGAATCACAGTCATCCAGAGTAGCTAATACCTCCTTAAGCAAAGCACGGAGATGTTCTAGCTTAAACTTAAATGCTAATATATCAGGTTCTGCCTATTGAGAAATTTCACTCTCAGACAGCCCTTTCCTCACAGCCAATTCTGATTGATGTGAGGGTAAAATAGATAAGGCATCGTCAGCGTCGATTGTTCATCCTTTTTATCTGTATTTAAAACTGAACAATCACGCTTTCTCTGAAATGCTGGCAGTTTGGATAAAAGATTTGCTATAGAATTATCCACTACTGCTGTCAATTGTTGCATAGAAATAAGCACTGGCGCGCTAGGTGTCGCCTGCGCGGGCAAATCTGGTGTACACACAGAAGGAGAGGATGTAGAACTATCCCCACTACCTTCATTAGATAAATCATCTTTGGCAACATTATGAAATGTAACAGAGCTGTCCTTATTTTGTTTGGACGCTATGGCACAATCATCACAAACACTCCAAGGGGGAACCACATTTGTCTCTACACACACAGAACATAGGTTATCTGATGGCCCAGACATGTTAAAAAGATTTAGGCAGGCAAACAATGCAATAAAAACGATTTTAAACAAAAACGTTACTGTCTCTTTAAATAATAAAATGACACACTTTATTTCTGAATGTTCAATAAACTATGAAGGCAATATCCGATTTTTATGAAATTTGGACCCCAGTGTCTTAATGCTTATAAAGTATTGCACAGCAAATATAGAGACTCTAGCTCTTAAAACAAGCAAACCGGATTGTTGGATTTAACCGTTTTTATACACCACAATCCCTGCTACAGCATTGCTGTAGCTTTTACCTTCCTTAGGGGTCAACCATCCACAGAAATAAGCCTTCTGAAGTCACTTTCTGAGCCACAGGACCCTCTCACATGAGACTGCATGCACTGCCTTGAAAATCAACTGCGCAGCTGAAGTGCCAAAATGAGGCCTCCTCCCTCAGTACACTAGAGTGAAGGGGCCTTCCTGACTAGATTTAGGTGTCTAAAACAAGCCAGATCAATAAAAAACGTCCCCAAGTGTATATGAGCTCATAAAACATTTCATATGCCATGATATTGCAATAAAAACCAATCGATTTGGCCCCTAACAGTGTCTACCAGCATAAAATTCAAAAAGGGGAAGTCTGTTATCTTTTTTGCTGAGGTGAAAGAAAAATGGCTTACCGTTTTCCCTGAGGGGAAAAATGACTGTCATCTAGCATTAGCCTGTGTTGTTAGAAGGAGACTAGTCATACCTGAAGCAGATGAGTCTGCAAGCTGTTACCCCCAACTGAAGTTCTCTAGTTTCAACAGTCCTGCGTGGTAACAGCAATGGATTTTAGTTACTTGTGCTAAAATCATAGCCCTCTTAAACAGAAATCTTCATCACTTTTCTGTTGTAGAGTAAATAGTACAAGCCAGCACTATTTTAAAATAACAAACTTTTGATAGAAGAAATAAAAAACTACAACTAACACCACAAACTCCTCGCCATCCCCGTGGAGATGCTACTTGTTCAGAGCGGCAAGGAGAATGACTGGGGGGCGGAGCCAGAGGGGGAGCTATATGGACAGCTCTTGATGTGTGCTCTCCTTGCCTTTCCCTGTGGGGGAGAATATTTCCCACAAGTAATGGATGACGGCGTGGACCGGACACACCAATGTTGGAGAAATATAGTTTTACAAACTTTCGGTTGGAACTTCTACTTTCTTTAACTTTTACAATCAGACCTCACTGCAATCTATTGAAGGGGGGTTTGTGTGTAGCCCAGCACCTACCTCGCTGTGATCTATTAAAATAGTCCGATTGTATCTTGACCCACATGGAATAATAAAGGTTATTTTTTATAAATTTACAGCTGGATTTGCTTTACATATGTACTTATATAAGATTGGCCTACACAGTCCATGCCTGTAAGCGTGGAGGTGCTGTCTAGTTGCTATATTTATGGATCAGTGTGAATTATGTATCTATTCACATATTTAGTAAAAACACAGCAAGGTTTTTATCATTTAAATATGTAACGTATATATATATATATATATATATATATATATATATATATATATATATATATATATATATAGAAAGGTTTACCTACATATAAAGCTTTATTTAAATAGCCCACTTTTGTTTTTGACTATATTGTCCCTTTAATGTGTTCAAAATAATCAATTTTACTTGGAGTGCAAATAGCTCCCCTTTACCTTTATATTTTTTCATTTGAAATTGCTGATGTTGTCGGTTGTATTCCAACCTATGCTGAATATTAAAATGCTTTGGTACAGATGATAGAAAAGCTGTGTAAACAAAAAGATTTAAAAGAGATTACATTCTCAGCGGGTTGTATTGGTCTCACTGTGTATTCATAAATACGGAGGATTTTGTGTTAATATATAGAAAAAAAACAAATGAGGTCTGTACTCCCTGGAAGCTCAGTCCATTTGATTGCATTGTGGTTTCATTAACAGGGGTGAATTTTTCATATACAAAAATATACCCAAACGAGTAATTTCCCATACATTTTAAACTCTGCACTGGTATAACATGTCTTTGTAAACGCATTATGATTCAGATAGAGCGTGCAATTTTATCAAGTTTTCTTTGTTCTCTTGGTATCATTATAAGCTTAGGAGCAGGCCCATTTTTGGTTCAACACCAAGGTAGCGCTTGCTGATTGGTGGCTATATTTAGCCACCAATCAGAAAGTGCTACCCAGGTGATTAACCAAAAATGGGCCGGCTCCTATGCTAACATTCTTGCTTTTTCAAATAAAGATACCAAGAGAATGAAGAAAATGTGATAATAGGAGTAAAGAGAAAGTTGCTGCTCTACCTGAATCATGAAAGTTTAATTTTGACTAAACTATTCCTTTAAGGGGAAACCAATTTAAATTTGTCCCATTAAAGATATCGTACATTTTTGTATTATGTTGAAAATATTTGTTTTGAGCTCTAAGAGTATTGTAGAAAACTTGGATCATATTTAGAACAGTTTCTTGAATATCAAAAAACTTGAAAATTTAGTAATTCCTATAGAACGCAAAAAACACACACAAAGTAACTGATAACATGCCTGATACGTTTTATTTGCAAAACATAGGTAAACTACCTCAGAACAGAAACTCTAATGTCAAACAAACAGGCAAATTAGTACAGGCAGAATTTTGTTATTCAGGTAAATAAAAAATAAAAAATGAACATTGGATCATAACATGCTTTTAGCTACAGGTTTAAGAATTTTACAAATGCATAAACTATAAAACAGTATTCCATAAAATATTAACGTATTAAAACAGATTGCACGTATTTGCATAGGAAGACAGCTTTTAGCTAAGCATTTAGGTAAGGCATTTGATTTAGCAATAGTCAAAATGTAGTGAACATGGACAAATGTATCCTATTGCAATATGGCTGCTGGATAATTAATAATTTAAAGGCACATATATAGCAGTAAGCTGTAAAATAGACTGGATGTATCTGGTTAATAACTAGAAATATTATTTATAGAAGAAACAATAAGAGGTAATAATCAGAGATAATTCACAGTAAATACTCTATAATGTTGTTTTACTATAAACAATGAATTTACAAATTACAACATTTAATATTTTGGGTGTAGAAAGACAGTATCATCACACAAATAGATTCTATTTGCACGAACAAACTAAAAAAGACATGGAAGTAAAAATGTACCCTTTTCCAGATTCTTACAGAGTGTACGTTTTAAAAAAACAAACAAAAACACTTCACACCTACCATCTTATTTACCTTTTCTCTTGATATCCTTTCTCAAGAGCATACTAAAGTATGCTCATCAGTGTGCATGTGTCTTAAAGGGATAGAAAGGTCAAACTTGAAATGCGTATGACTACATTTCAATTTTAAATAGAATCATGGTTTCAATATACTTCAATTAGCAAAAATGCTTCTAGTAAAAGTTATTCCTTTTTTTCGGTGGCATATGCACATATGCTGCGAGGGCCTGTGTACCAGTATTCAAGCTCAGAGATCTGGTGGTGGAGGTGTATCTGACCCTTGTAGCATATATACGTATCCCGCTGGAGACCAGTAATAATATTTACTAGAAGCATTTTTCTAATGGACACATATTGCAGCAAAAATGATATTTAAAATTGAAATGCACCCATGCACATTACAATTTTAACCTATCCCTTTAAGCACTGAATTTATAACATTGTTACAAACACTGTTACCACCTAATGCTCAAGACAAACACACACTGCTGAACTTACCTAGGTATCTTTTTATGAAAAGGAGCTATGGTTTTTAAAAAGTATTTCAGAGATAAAAGCGAATTGCTAAGTGTTTTGTCTAAATAAAAAATATTTAGTCCCTTTAACTGTACGATCGACCATTTAACATCTACAAATATTTCAGATAAATTCTGAAGCGATTTAATCATTATATAAGTATTTATCAGACGGATGCGATTATTACCAAACAATAATTCATTGGGATTATTCTGTGTTGCTATTGATCTAAAAGCATAAAATAAAAGAGATAGAACTGTGTGACAATGAAGAGGAAATTACATAATGTAGCGAAAACCAGATGCAATTAAATATTTAAAGTAAATAAATTATGTGATTACAGTATATGGTCATGTGATTACAGTATATGGTCATGTGATTACAGTATATGGTCATGTGTAGTGTTTTCTCAGCAACTTTCTAAACTGTTGTGTTTTTTGTTTTAATGAGTTTTGTAGTCCAAGTGATAACTCATGATCAAACTACAAATAAAATTTAAATTAACTTTTAATACTGCAGCGCAGAACAGGCTGACAGTCACTCATAGCTCAAAAAATAAAAAAAATAAAAATAACAATACTAAGAACATACCCAGACAACACTTGTTTCAAATTGATATCAAATTACATTTATATTGGGTTGGAAATAATCTAAATATATAAAAAGGATAAAATATAAGAATTTAAAAACAGAAATAAAATAACTAAAATTTGGAAATGTATTAATGGCTTTGGGGTATATTATCAAAAGGATATTATTTTTTATATCACTTCATATTATGGAGTAATAATGCTAACAAATCTATTGATTATTTGAATATACTGTTTAAAATAATAAAAACTATTTTTTTTACCTAATTAAAATTATAGTTTGATCATGAATATTTGAATTATACACAGAAGAATGAAATAAACCAAAGGAAAATGTGATATTTAAACCACACATCATATTTAAAGGGACATGAAACCACACATTTTTCCTGCGCGATTCCGATAGAGCATACAATTTTAAACAACTTTCCAATTTACTTCTATCATCTAATTTGTTTTGTTCTCTTGGTATCCTGTGTTGAATAGCATACATAGATAGGCTAAAGAGCAGCAATGCAGGTAGCTGCTCATTGGTGGCTTCACATACATGCCTTTATTTATTGGCTTACAAGATGTAGTCAGCTAGCTCCCAGTAGTGCATTTCTGCTCCTTTAACAAAGGATACCAAGATAATGAAGCAAATTTGACCATAGAAGTAAATTGGAAAGTTGTTTAAAATTGTATTCACTATCTGAATCATAAAAGAAAAATGTTGGGCTTCACGTCCCTTTAATTATTTTCAAGTGCCATATGATACCTTTGTAAAAATATATATCTTCCCTCATGGGCGCTTCATCTTGTAAAACAATAGTGATGTTAACCCCCTAGACTGAGCAAACTGCTTTGTAATATAAGTTATTAGCTCTGCCAACAGTCAGGAGATCAATGACAACCTTAGAGAGAAAAACTGCTTCTCAAAGACTCCCCGTCCTGAAGAATTGTGATTTTACAGCCAACATCAGACTTTTTTTTTTTTTTTTTAGACAAAACTGTAGGAAATACTTCTGCACTTGGAAACAATAAGTGGATTGTATTTATAGATTTACAGGGGCAAGCAAAAATAAGTATAAACATATTTTTGCAACTCATAGCAGAGGTTATTTCCTTCAATCTATGGCCTACACTGTACAACCATCAACTCTAACAAAATAGATTTGATATTGCCTAAATACACTTTAATGGAATTTGTGACTACTTGAAATATAATTTGTTAGCGATCCTGTTAAGTGTCTGTAGATATGGACTTACTCCGGCTAATATGTATACTATTCCTATCTCTTATTGTGAAATACAGCTGTGAGCGTTCCCATTTCACAAGAGATGTCAGATGTACAATTTCATATTACATTTGCTATTCAGGCTACATAAAGTGTAATAGCAAACACTATATACTATAAGATCAACTACTATGTTATCTTAGAGCTGTAGGTAGATATGAACGAACTTGCTTTTTAAAAACAGTAAAAATCTACAGTATCATCATAAAAGAACGTTAAACCTATCTGGTGTGTCTAAAGGTTTTCCACCACAGTTCTGTTGGTGTTGCTTTTATCCCTGTATACATAGTTTACAATAAGGCACATATAGGACAGTAGTGTCATATCAGGCTTTTTGCTTTTTACAGTTAAAAAGCCTAGCCTGTTTTCCTACTACAGTGACGTCAACCCATTATAGTGGGAAACATCCTGCAAGTTGGGTTAGTACTGGAAGATAACTTACTTTATGTTAATCTAAAAATGTATAAATATATATATATATGTATATACGTATATTCATGACATGTCTTTAGCACTTGGCCCCAGGTACATACAAATTTACTTTTAAATGAAAACTCCACTGTATGTTCAATAATGACAAACTGTTAACACTTTGGCTTCCAGAAGACCAATACAATCCTTTGAGGGTCTTTCAGAAGGATATTAATGTAGCACCATTCAAGTCAATATTAGGTAAAATGCAATGATGCTAATCATATCCTACCATTCTAAAAAAATAAAAAAAATTAAATAAAAATATCTAAAATGATACGTTTAAAAATATAAAAGAAAAAAAAATGTTTGTTTTTTTTCACAAATGACAGCCTTTCCCTAGATTTGTTATAGTTCTGACCTATATAATAAAAAAGTTAAAAAAATAAAATAAATCAAGTGTTAAAAGAATTGGGAGTTTTTAGTCCTTGTTTTGTCCAGATTAAGTGTTTTTAGCTTCTGTGATCATCGTGTGCACAAACAGAGTAGCAGAAGAATGTTGATCCCCGTCTTTTGTCAACAGATGGATGTGCCGATAACCTAGAAATGTACAAACATGTATTAGCAGTTATATATTGGTACTTGATGAATAACAATAATCTTGGAATGAATATAAATTCAAACTATAGTCCTCTGCCATCACAGGTATAAAGTGTTCATAATTCTATTTTATATATATTTAAACAGTAAGCCATGTAAAGACGGAGATACATATATCAACACAATGTTATGGTAAATATATAAAATGTATATAAATGTAGTTGAGATGGAAAACAGTTAAATATGCACAATTTATTGAAGAGTTTAGGACAAAAACATTAAACCAATACAGAACATTCAAAAGCATCAGATTCAGCAATACCCCACCCATGCATGTTATCAACAGCCTCTCTTCTTAACAAGGGGGAGGGGAGAGAAACATAAAAGGTGGAGGGGAAAACAATTCAAACACAATGTAGGTCCTTCTGAACACAGCACCATCTTTTGAGTGTACAATTGTCACATATTTTAGTTACTAAAATAGGACCAAGGTCAGCTTTAGGTTCATATTGTTTTATTAATGCAAAATCAAGAGCAGTTAATAAAAAATAAAATTTTAACAAAACGTCCCACAGGGCAGGCAAAGTGTCCGAAAATCAAAATGCCAAGTAGCTGTGTGCACATGCCACTTACTATAATTAAGCACAAATTCAAGTAACATTTACATACTTACAGACTATACGTGTACCTCCCCAAAACAGTGACCGATTCACAAAACAGATACAAGCAGTATAATCAAAACAACTGAGGTACTGGAAACACAAATATTTATGCCTCTGTTTTATTATAGAGCAAGGCAGAAGTAGTGGAAGGAAAATGCCAGTTTAGATCAAAACAAGCTTTTTAATAAATGTTGTTAGCTTGGAAAATAAGTGCCTGAAAACACCAAAATACACATTAAAGTGTTAAGTACAGCATGTAAAAGTATATATCAAGCCTTAATTACATTTAAGTACTGGCTTATTACATCACTACTGTGACATTTTCTTTAATAAATAAGAAAGAAAGAAAAAAAAATACAAAAAGAACGCATTAAAATGTAATTTCCTATCAAGAATATTTAGTTTGTAAATAAAAAACAATTTTGGAAATTTAGAAATTGAAAATCCAACATGAAATTTTTGTTTTAGTACCCACTTTATTGCGTCAGTATATCTAAATTGATTCATTTTAAAGTACCCATGTGTGTTAAGCATTAGCATAAAAAAAGGGAAGGATAGCCAATCAATTTTCCCTGATCAAGGTCAGAAGAGATCTAACAGTGCGATGCCAAGATGTGACCGGTAAAACATTTAAGTTGGTTTGTTAACAGGAGTGACAAAGTTGCAGTTGTGCAGAATCCTTGGCTCCATATGGTTAGAAGCTACAATTGCTCCACATAAATTTTCTTCAAAATAAAACTTGATAGCAGCTTCAATGCTACAGGCAGTTCCTTACAGACTTATTTTCAAAACCAGGGAGCCCAGTGTAGCATTCATATGCTACTGAACTAGGACAATACAGATTTTAAATAATACCGTCAGGAAGGATTCTTTAATGTGGCCATGTTTAGCTCAAGTACCAAAAAGAAACTAATTTTGTGCTCAGTTAAAGAAAGTGTTTGTACCCTCATCCATGTTCACGTCAGGCACCTGTTGATCCGGCATTTCCTTAGCACCATATCCTGAACTCAAAGCATTCAAAATGTGTTGAAAACCATGGATGGTCCAGAATTTCTTGAATTGTCAGCCTTTCTGTTGGCTCTCTACGAAGTATACTACGTATGAGGCATTTCGCTTTGGGGGATAATGTCTCTGGAATGTTAAACTGTCTACGACATATCTTGCTGAACAAAGAACTAGGCTCAATATCATGAAATGGGTAGCTACCTATCAACATGGTGTAAAGCATCACCCCTAGACTCCATACATCTGCAGCTTTGCCAGAGTAGCTGCTATTTGTATTCAAGATTTCTGGACTAAAACAGGCTGGACATCCATGCTTGTCAGAGAGAAAGTCATCAGTTCCTTTAAGAATATATGCATCCTCCAAACTTTCCAGTTTTCACTCAATAAAACTCCTCCATCGTGACAATGTGCTACTGCAGACACAAATTGATAGAACAGCCTTGTAGCTTCTTCTTCCTTGAGCTTTTGCAGGTCCAAACAAAAGAATGCCTGTCCCCATGACTCCTTTCAAAGAATACATAAGCTTTAGTTTCTCCAAGAATTATTTAAGTTATTTGGTTAATGTTTCTGTGTATAGGTAGACAAAAACAGGCTGCTAATGACTCCTGATAGCAGCGAATATCAAAAACATGGCTGGGAGTTTCTTTCTTGTGCATGTCTGTGTGCTATTACGCTGAGATGGAAAATATCTATAAGAAAAATATCTCTGCAGAACGAAAGCTTGCGGCTGGCTCCCAATACATTTATAGGTTCTGATTCATGCTAAGGAAAGTGATTATAGCTTGGCCTATGGCCCTGCTATTCACATTAAAGGGACATAATATCCAAATGTTGAATAACTTTATAGTAATGCAGCATAGCTGTAAAAAGCGGACTAGAAAATATCACCTGAACATTTCTATGTAAAAACATAAGATATTTTACATCAACATTTCCTCAGTAACCACATCCCATTGTAAAGGGACTTTAAGCAGCCAATTAGGATGCTAGTCCCAGGACTTGGAGTGTGCATCTGTCATGTGCAGGCATAGTCATGTTATCCTTGTCACTTTATGGAAGTTTTGCTATTAAATCTCACAAGATTTCAGTGAAATCTCATGAGATCATAGTAAAGCAAAGTGTGGAATCAGAATTGATGAAGCTGATTGGCTGTTCCCCCCCCAAGATGCAGCTGATACTATCGACAGCATAAAGGTTGTGAAACACTGAGTGGCGCGGCGTGCAGTGTGATTATGTGGCCCTTTCTTTCATGTAATTGGCAAGAGTCCATAAGCTAGTGACGTATGGGATATACAATCCTACCAGGAGGGGCAAATTTTCCCAAACCTCAAAATGCCTATAAATACACCCCTCACCACAATTCAGTTTTACAAACTTTGCCTCCTATGGAGGTGGTGAAGTAAGTTTGTGCTAAGATTTCTACGTTGACATGCGCTTCTCAGCATTTTTGAAGCCTGTTTCCTCTCAGAGTACAGTGAATGTCAGAGGGATGTGAAGGGAGTATCACCTATTGAATGCAATGGTTTTCCTCACAGAAGATCTATTTCATAGGTTCTCTGTTATCGGTCGTAGAGATTCATCGTCTACCTCCCTTTTCAGATCGACAATATACTTTCATATTCCATTACCTCTACTGATAACCGTTTCAGTACTGGTTTGGCTATCTGCTATATGTTGATGGGTGTCTTTTATAGTAAGTATGTTTTCATTACTTAAGACACTCTCAGCTATGGTTTGGCACTTTATGTATTTATATAAAGTTCTAAATAAATGTATTGTACTTATATTTGCCATGTGCCAGGTTTAAGTATATTATTTTTGCAGACTGTCTGTTTCATATCTGGGAAATGCATTTTTAGGAAAAAAAAATTCTTACCAGGGGTATATATATATATATATATATATATTTCAATTGACTGTTCTTTTTAATTCGCTGGCAAAATTAGGCTTGCGAGAGTGCAAAAAAAAGTTTATTGCGTCATTTTTGGCGCGAGATTTTTTTTGCCGTGAAATTACGTTCAATGACGCAAATTCGTAATTTCCGTCGTCTTAGTTGATGCCGAGTCCTTTTCACAAGGTTGCGTCTTTGATGACCCGAGCGTGTCATTCCGGATGTTGTTAACAGCCAAAAAAAATTCTGTTTGTGATGTGCGTCATACTTGGCGCCAAATATTTTCATTATTTAAGACCCCATTTCTATATGCCTCTTGCCTTTTTTCCTCTATCAGAGGGCTATGCTGTTTGCATTTTTTTTTCCCATTCCTGAAACTGTCATATAAGGAAATTGATAATTTTGCTTTATATGTTGTTTTTTTCTCTTACTTTTGCAAGTCCTCAATCTGATCCTGTTTTAGAAATCCACTGTTGGAACCCTGCTGCCTGATAACAGTTCTACCAAAGCAAGTACATTTGTTGTAAACTTGTGGAGATTATTTCTCCAGCTGGTTGTTTGTAATAGTTGTCATGATAAGCTTTTACATGCAGAGAATGTATCCATCAGTAATAGTGCATTGCCTATTGTTGTTCCTTCAACATCTAATGTACAAGATATACCTGTGAATTTAAAAGATTTTATTGCTGATTCTATCAGAAGGCTCTGTCTGCCATCCCGCCTTCTAATAACGTAAAAGGTCTTTAAAACTTCTCATAAAGATGATGAAATTTCAAATGACCGATAACATACTGGATTATCCTCCTCTGATAAGGATCTATCTGATTCAGAAGATCCTTCCTCAGATATTGACTCTGACAAATCTACTTATTTATTAAAACTAGTCCTAAAGCCCGTTCACACGGGGCATTTTTTGCAGTAACAGCGGTCCCACCCCTTGCGGTCTCTCCCTCCCCCTCTCTTTTGCTCTCTCCCCCCTCTCTTTTGCTGTCTCTCTTCCCCCCTATTTTGCTGTCTCTCTTCCCCACTATTTTGCTGTCTCTCTCCCCCTCTCTCTTTTGCTGTCTCTCTCCCCCTCTATCTTTTGCTGTCTCTCTCCCCTCTATCTTTTGCTGTCTCTCTCCCCTCTATCTTTTGCTGTCTCTCTCCCCCTTCTCTTTTGCTGTCTCTCTCCCTCTCTCTATTCACCCTCTTCTGTTCTCTCTCTCCCTTCCCCTCTCTATCTCTCCCTTCCCCCCTCTCTCTCTCTCTCTCTCTCTCTCATCGACCACGCCCCTTCACGGCAATTCACGCCCGGACCACGCCCCCCCTTTCACGTCGGCTACGCCCCTCAATCACACCACTTCTGCCGCAGTCAACTAGGGACTCAAAGGCCAGGTGTGTTTTGTCCTTGTGCTGTCTACTACTGCGCATGACAGCTTCGGACAAACACACTTGGCATTTTATTATATAGGATAGAGTACATACATTCTTTGTTAAAAGAAGTGTTGATTACATTGGATATTGAGGAAACTAGTCCTCTTGATATTAAGACTAGTAAAAGTTTAAATTCTGTTTATAAACCTCCTGTGGTTACTCCAGAAATTTTTCCAGTTCCTGATACTATTTCTGATATGATTTCTAAGGAATGGAATAGGCCTGGTACATCTTTTATTCCTTCTCAAGGTTTAAAAAATTGTATCCTTTGCCAGCAGTTACATTGCAGATTTGGGAAAAGATCCCCAAAGTTGATGGGGCTCTCTCTACTCTTTGCTAAACATACAAACTATTCCTATGGAAGATAGTACTTCTTTTAAAGATCCTTTGGATAGGAAACTGAATCTTATCTAAGGAAAGCCTATTTATATTCTGGTCATCTTCTAAGGCCTGCAATTTCTTTGGCTGATGTTGCAGCTGCATCAACTTTTTGGTTGGAGCATTTAGCGCAACAAGAATTGGATTCTGATTTGTCTAGCATTGTTTGATTGCTTCAACATGCTAATCATTTTATTTGTGATACCATTTTTGATATCATCAAAATTGATGTTAAATCTATGTCTTTAGCTATTTTAGCTAGAAGAGCTTTGTGGCTTAAATCTTGGAATGCTGACATGACTTCTAAGTCTAGATTGCTATCTCTTTCTTTCCAAGATAATAAGTTATTTGGTTATCAGTTGGATTCGAATATTTCAACTATCACTGTGGGAGAAGGGAGTTTTTTTTTGCCTCAGGATAAAAGATCTAAGGGTAAATCTATAGCTTCTAACCCCTTTCGTTCCTTTCGACAAATTAAGGAACAGAAACCTAATCCTTCCCCCAAGGAATCTGTTTCCCAATTGGAAACCTTCTTCAAATTGGAATAAATCCAAGCCATTTAAGAAAACCAAAGCCAGCCCCCAAGTCCGCATGAAGGTGCGGCCCTCATTCCAGCTCAGCTGGGTAGGGGGCAGATTAAGATTTTTCAAGGATGTTTGGACAAATTCTGTCCGAAATCAATGGATTCTGAGTATTGTCTCTCAGGGGTATTGAATAGGATTCAGAGTAAGACCTCCTGTGAGAAGATATTCTCTCATGCATCCCAGCAAATCCAGTAAAGACTCAGGCTTCCTGAAGTGTGTTTCAGACCTGGAGCTTTCAGGGGTAATCATGCCGGTTCCGTTTCAGAACAGGGTCTGGGTTTTATTCAAATCTATTCATTGTCTCCAAAGAATGAAAATTTATTCAGACCAGTTCTGGATCTAAAAATTTTGAATTGTTATGTAAGAATACCAACTTTCAAGATGGTGACTATAAGGACTATTCTGCTTTTGTTCACCAAGGGCATTATATGTCCACAATAGACTTACAGGATGCATATCTTCATATTCCGATTCATCCAGATCATTATCAGTTTCTGAGATTCTCTTTTCTAGACAAGCATTACCAATTTGTTGCTCTTCCTTTTGGCCTAGCGACAGGCTCCAAGAATCTTTTCAAAGGTTCTTGGTGCCCTACTCACTGTAATTAGAGAGCGGGGTATTGCGGTGTTTCCTTATTTGGACGATATCTTGGTACTAGCTCAGTCTTTACATTCTGCAGAATCTCACACAAAACAACTAGTGTTGTTTCTTCAAAAACATGGTTGGAGCATCAATTTACCAAAAAGTTATTGATTCCTCAGACAAGGGTCACCTTTTTAGGTTTCCAGAAAGATTCAGTGTCCATGTCTCTAACAGACAAGAGACGTTTGAAATTGGTTTCAGCCTGTTGGAACCTTCAGTCTCAGCCATTCCCTTCAGTAGCTATGTGCATGGAAGTTTTAGGTCTCATGACTGCAGCATTGGATGCGATCCCCTTTGCTCGGACTATCTCTGACTTGGTGGTTAGATCACCATCGTATAGTTCTAGGGGCCTCTTTTGTTCGTTCAAACTGGGACTGTGATCACAACAGATGCAAGTCTTTCAGGTTGGGGAGCTGTTTGGGGATCTCTGACAGCACAAGGGGTTTGGAGATCTCAAGAGGCGAGATTACCAATCAATATTTTGGAACTCCGTGTGATTTTCAGGGCTCTTCAGATTTGGCCTCTGTTGAAGAGAGAACCGTTCATTTGTTTTCAGACAGACAATATCACTACTGTGGCATATGTCAATCATCAGGGTGGGACTCACAGTCCGAAGCTATGAAAGAAGTATCCCGGATACTTGCTTGGGTGGAATCCAGCTCCTGTCTAATCTCTGCGGTTCATATCACAGGTATAGACAATTGGGAAGCGGATTATCTCAGCCGTCAGACTTTACATCGGGGGAGTGGTCCCTCCATCCAGATGTGTTTTCTCAGGTTTGTTCAGATGTGGGGTCTAACAGAAATAGATCTGATGGCTTCTCATCTAAACAAGAAACTTCCCAGGTACCTGTCCAGGTCCAGAGGATCCTCAGGCGGAAGCAGTGGATGCGTTGACACTTCCTTGGTGTTATCAACCTGCTTATATTTTTCCCGCTTCTAGTTCTTCTTCCAAGAGTGATCTCCAAAATCTCATGGAGCAATCGTTTGTGTTGCTGGTGGCTCCAGCATGGCCTCCCAGGTTCTGGTATACAGATCATGTTCGGATGTCCAGTTGCCAACCTTGGCCACTTCCATTAAGACTGGACCTTCTGTCTCAAGGTCTGTTTTCCATCAGGATCTCAAATCATTAAATTTGAAGGTATGGAAATTGAACGCCTAGTGCTTAGTCATAGAGGTTTCTCTGACTCTGATTAATACTATATTACAGGCTCGTAAATCTGTTTATAGAAAGATTTATTATCAAGTTTGGAAGATTTATATTTCATGGTGTTCTTCTCATAAATTCTCTTGGCATTCTTTTAGAATTCCTAGAATTTTACAGTTTCTTCAGGATGTTTTGGATAAGGGTTTGTCTGCAAGTTCCTTGAAAGGACAAATCTCTGCTCTTTCTGTTTATTTCACAGAAAGATTGCTAAGCTTCCCGACATTCACTTGTTTTGGTTCAGGCTTTGGTTCGTATCAAGCTGTTATTAAATCAATCTCTTCCTCCTTGGAGTCTTAATTTGGTTTTGAAGGCTTTACCAGGCTCCTCCATTTGAGCCTATGCATTCTTTAGTGTTGTTTCTTTTGGCCATCTCTTCTGCTAGAAGAGTTTCTGAATTATCTGCTCTCTCTTGTGAATCTCCTTTTCTGATTTTTCATCAGGATAAGGCAGTTTTGCAGGACTTCATTTTAAATTCTTACCTAAGGTTGGTGAATTTTAGCAACATTAATAGAGAAATTGTTGTCCCTTCCTGTGTCCTAATCCTAAGAATTCTTTGGAGAGATCTTTACATTCTTTGGATGTGGGTGAGAGTTTCTGAAATATTATGTTGAAGCTACTAAAGATTTCAGGAAGACTTCTAGTCTATTTGTTATTCTTTTCTGGTTCTAGGAAAGGTCAGAAGGCTTCTGCCGTTTCTTTGCATCGTGGTTAAAGCTTTTGATTCATCAAGCTTGTTTGGAGTCGGGTCAAGCCCCGCCTCAGAGAATTACAGCTCATACTAGATCAGTCTCCACTTCATGGGCTTTTAAGAATGAAGCTTCAGTTGATGAGATTTGCAAAGCAGCAACTTGGTCTTCTTTGCCTACATTTACTAAATTCTACCGTTTTGATGTATTTGCTTCTTCGGAGCATTTTTGGTAGAAAAAGTTCTTCAGGCAACCGTTTCAGTTTGATTCTTCTGCTTATGATCTTAAGTTTTTCCTTTCATTTATGAGAATAAACCTATATTTTGGGTTGTGGATTAATTTTTTTCAGCGAAAAATGGCTGTTTTTTATTTTATCCCTCCCTCTCTAGTGACTCCTTGCGTGGAGGTGCCACATCTTGTGTAATGCTATCCCATACGTCTCTAGCTCATGGACTCATGCAATTAGATGAAGAAAACATATATATCAGAAGCTTACCTAATAAATTAATTTCTTTTCATATTGGCAAGAGTCCATGAGGCCCATCCTTTTTTATGGTGGTTATGATTTTTTTATATAAAGCACAATTATTTCCAAATTCCTTTGTTGATGCTTTTTACTCCTTTCTATATCACCCCACTACGTGGCTATTCGTTAAACTGAATTGTGGGTGTTGGTGAGGGGTGTATTTATAGGCATTTTGAGGTTTGGGAAACTTTGCCCCTCTGGTAGAATTGTATATCCCATACGGTCCCTAGCTCATGGACTCTTGCCAATATGAAAGAAATGAATTTTCTCAGGTAAGTTCTTACATAAATTATGTTTTTCATCTCTGCACGCTCTGCTGCGTCAGGTGCGTAGCTGAGCGCTCAGAGTTGAAATATGAGAACTTCAGAAGCAATTGCCTCGCGAAAGCAGTTGCTTCGACTCTCGCCGCATCGCTTGCAGTGTGTCAAAGCCTTAACTGTTCACAGAGCACTTACTATTGTCAGCTGGATACATTTTGAGGTAAAATATCTTCCTATTGTACATCAGATATTCAGGTGATATTTTCTTTGTGCGCTTTTTACAGTAACTGCATCCCTTTCAAGTAATTTAGCATATGGGTATTATATCCCTTTTAAGTTCTTATTTAATAGTGATACACTTTTAATGACATTGCATTTTTGCAAAATACATACTGAAAAAAATAATTTTTCAAATTATATTTGAAATCCACAGCTATGCATTTCAATAAACATTATGTCTCCCTTTAAAAGGGCATACATCCTTGGTTATAATAAATTGATAAGTTAAAGTGCTAGTAAAATGAATAATAGTTTAAGTAAAAAATGACTTTAAAGGACAATGTTCTCAGAAATATCCATATTCAAAAGCAGTATGTGAACATGTTGGTATTTTATTTTTGCTTAATTAAAATATGATTTTAAAAGCCGTATAAAAGGTAAAATGACATACTAATAACAGTTGTACACTTTCAGCTAATGCCTGTGATTTATAGTTCCTGCTATTAGTCGACTAGTAGGAAGTTCCTATAAACCAATAACCATTAGGAACATCTAGCTCCAGGAGCGTATTTTGGCCTAGGCAAACACGGCACTTGCCTAGGGTGGCAGATTGTGGGGGGGGGGGGAAGCAGCACTTTCTAACTACACCCACACCATACATTGCACTACAGCTCGACTCACACTGTACACACACAAACACACACATATACTCGAAACATTTAGTTAGAAGATGCCATGAAAAGAAAAGAGGTCACGTTACACCCTCACCAAAAAATATTATGGCAAAAAAAGGCCTAAACCTGGGCAGCACAAAAGTATAAATATGACACTGCCTAGCACCCATGAGCATAAGTAGGAAATTCCTTTCAACCAATAAGCATAAGTAGGGAACACCTATCAGCCATTGATCATTAGTATGAAGTGCCTATCAGCCAATGAGCATAAGTAAGGAAATGTCTATCAGCCAATAAGCTTTAGTAAAAAATGATTATTAGTAGGAAGTGGACAACTGATACTGCTGTATACGTTGTAATTTAAAAGCTTTCACTTCAAATTTTTGATGAAAGAAAAGAAAAAGAAACAGAATTTATGCTTACCTGATAAATTTCTTTCTCTTACGGTGTATCCGGTCCACGGCTTCATCCTTACTTGTGGGATATTCTCAATCCCTACAGGAAGTGGCAAAGAGAGCACACAGCAGAGCTGTCCATATAGCTCCCCTCAGGCTCCGCCCCCCCAGTCATTCGACCGACGGTTAGGAGAAAAATGAGAACCATAGGGTGCAGTGGTGACTGTAGTTTTACAAAAATAAATTTAAACCTGACTTAATTGCCAGGGGCGGGCCGTGGACCGGATACCACGTAAGAGAAAGAAATTTATCAGGTAAGCATAAATTCTGTTTTCTCTTACATTGTGTATCCGGTCCACGGCTTCATCCTTACTTGTGGGAACCAATACCAAAGCAATAGGACACGGATGAAGGGAGGGAACAAGTCAGGTAACCTAAACGGAAGGCACCACTGCTTGTAAAACCTTTCTCCCAAAAATAGCCTCCGAAGAAGCAAAAGTATCGAATTTGTAAAATTTCGCAAATGTATGCAGAGAAGACCAAGTCCCTGCCTTACAAATCTGTTCAACAGAAGCCTCATTCTTGAAAGCCCATGTGGAAGCCACAGCTCTAGTGGAATGAGCTGTAATTCGTTCAGGAGGCTGCCTTCCAGCAGTCTCATAAGCCAATCGGATGATGCTTTTCAGCCAGAAAGAAAGAGAGGTAGCAGTCGCTTTTTGACCTCTCCTCTTGCCAGAATAGACGACAAACAAAGATGATGTTTGTCTGAAATCTTTTGTCGCTTTTAGATAGAATTTTAAAGCACGAACCACATCAAGATTGTGTAACAGACGTTCCTTCTTAGAAACTGGATTAGGACACAAAGAAGGAACAACTATTTCCTGGTTAATATTCTTATTGGAAACCACCTTTGGAAGGAAACCAGGTTTGGTACGCAAAACAACCTTACCTGTATGGAACACCAGATAGGGTGAATTACACTGCAAAGCAGATAATTCAGAAACTCAGAAAGCAGAAGAAATAGCTACCAAAAACAAAACTTTCCAAAATAGTAACTTAATATCTATGGAATGTAGAGGTTCAAACGGAACCCCTTGAAGAACTGAAAGAACTAAATTTAGACTCCATGGAGGAGCCACAGGTCTGTAGACAGGCTTGATTCTAACTAGGGCCTGTACAAACGCCTGAACATCTGGCACAGCTGCCAGACGCTTGTGTAACAGAATAGATAGAGCAGATATCTGTCCTTTTAAGGAACTAGCTGACAGCCCTTTCTCCAATCCTTCTTGGAGAAAGGACAATATCCTTGGAATCCTAACCTTACTCCACGAGTAACCCTTGGATTCGCACCAACAAATATATTTTCGCCATATCTTATGGTAAATTTTCCTAGTAACAGGCTTTCTAGCCTGTATCAAAGTATCTATAACTGATTCAGAGAACCCACGCTTAGCTAGAATTAAGCGTTCAATCTCCAAGCAGTCAGTTGCAGAGAAACTAGGTTTGGATGCTTGAATGGACCTTGGATTAGAAGGTCCTGCCTCAAAGGTAGCTTCCATTATGGAGCCGATGACATATCCACCAGGTCTGCATACCAAGTCCTGCGTGGCCACGCAGGAGCTATCAGAATTACCGAAGCCTTCTCCTGTTTGATTCTGGCTACTAGCCGAGGGAGAAGAGGAAACGGTGGAAAGACATAAGCCAGATTGAATGACCAAAGCGCCACTAAAGCATCTATCAATGTCGCCTTGGGATCCCTGGACCCGTAACGGGGAACTTTGGAGTTCTGGCGGGACGCCATCAGATCCAGTTCTGGAATGCCCCATAGATGGGTTAGTTGAGCAAAAATCTCAGGGTGGAGTTCCCACTCCCCCGGATGGAAAGTCTGCCGACTCAGGTAATCCGCCTCCCAGTTGTCTACTCCTGGGATGTGAATTACAGATAGATGGCAGGAGTGATCCTCCGCCCATTTGATAATCTTGGATACCTCCCTCATCGCCAGGGAACTCTTTGTTCCTCCCTGATGATTGATGTACGCTACAGTCGTGATGTTGTCTGACTGAAATCTGATGAATTTGGCCTCCGCTAGCTGAGGCCAGGCCTGGAGAATATCGCTCTCAGTTCCAAAATGTTTATCGGGAGAAGAGATTCTTCCCGAGACCATAGACCCTGAGCTTTCAGGGAGTCCCAGAGCCCCAGCCTAAGAGACTGGCGTCGGTCGTGATAATGATCCACTCCGGTCTGCGGAAACTCATTCCCTGAGACAGGTGATCCTGAGACAACCACCAGAGGAGCGAGTCTCTGGTTTTCTGGTCCATTTGTATCTGGGGAGACAAATCTGCATAATCCCCATTCCACTGTTTGAGCATGCACAGTTGCAGTGGTCTCAAATGAATTCTGGCAAAAGGGACTACGTCCATTGCTGCAACCATTAGACCGATTACCTCCATGCACTGAGCCACAGAAGGAATGGCATGAAGAACTCGACAAGTATTTGAAAGCTTTGACTTCCTGACCTCCGTCAGAAAGATTTTCATTTCTACCGAGTCTATTATTGTTCCCAGGAAGGGAACCCTTGTGAACGGGGACAGAGAACTTTTTTCTACGTTCACCTTCCACCCGTGAGACCTTAGAAAGGCCAGAACAATGTCCGTATGAGCCTTTGCTCTGTGAAAAGACGACGCTTGTATTAAGATATCATCTAGGTAAGGTGCTACTGCAATGCCCCGCGGTCTTAGCACCGCTAGAAGGGACCCTAGCACCTTTGTGAAAATTCTGGGAGCAGTGGCCAACCCGAAGGGAAGAGCCACGAACTGGTAATGCTTGTCCAGAAAGGCGAACCTTAGGAACTGATGGTGATCTTTGTGGATAGGAATATGCAGGTACGCATCCTTTAAATCCACGGTAGTCATATATTGACCTTCCTGGATCATCGGTAAGATTGTCCGAATGGTTTCCATCTTGAATGATGGAACTCTCTGGAATTTGTTTAGGATTTTTAAATCCAGGATTGGTCTGAAAGTTCCTTCCTTCTTGGGAACTACAAACAGGTTTGAGTAAAAACCCAGTCCTTGTTCTGCAGTTGGAACTGGGTGTATCACTCCCATCTTTAGAAGATCTTCTACGCAGCGTAAGAACGCCTGTCTCTTTGTCTGGTCTAAAGACAATCGAGAAATGTGGAACCTTCCCCTTGGGGGAGAGTCCTTGAATTCTAGAAGGTACCCCTGAGCAACAATTTCTAGAGCCCAGGGATCTGGAACATCTCTTGCCCAAGCCTGAGCAAAGAGAGAAAGTCTGCCCCCTACTAGATCCGGTCCCGGATCTTGGGCTACCCTTTCATGCTGTCTTGGTAGCAGCAGCAGGCTTCTTGGCCTGTTTACCCTTGTTCCAGCCCTGCAAAGGTTTCCATGTTGGCTTGGGCTGGGAAGCGTTACCCTCTTGCTTAGCGGCTGTAGAGGTTGAAGCAGGTCCGTTCCTGAAATTGCGAAAGGAACGAAAATTGGCCTTGTTTTTAGCTTTAAAGGGTCTATCTTGTGGAAGGGCATGGCCCTTTCCCCCAGTGATATCTGAAATGATCTCTTTCAATTCTGGCCCGAATAGGGTCTTACCCTTGAAAGGAATATTAAGCAATTTTGTTTTGGACGACACGTCCGCCGACCATGATTTTAGCCAAAGCGCTCTGCGCGCCACAATGGCAAAACCAGAATTTTTCGCCGCTAATTTAGCTAACTGTAAAGCGGCATCTGTGATGAAAGAATTAGCCAGTTTCAGGGCGTGAATTCTATCCATAACTTCGTCATAAGACGTCTCCTTCTGGAGCGAGTTTTCCAGTTCCTCAAACCAAAAAGCCGCTGCAGTGATTACAGGAATAATGCAAGAAATTGGTTGAAGAAGGAAACCTTGTTGAACAAATATTCTCTTAAGTAAACCTTCTAATTTTTTATCCATAGGATCTTTGAAAGCGCAACTGTCTTCTATTGGTATAGTCATGCGCTTGGCTAGTGTAGAAACTGCCCCCTCAACCTTAGGGACCGTTTGCCACGCGTCCCGTCTAGGGTCAATTATGGGGAACATTTTCTTAAATATAGGAGGGGAACAAAGGGTACACCTGGTCTCTCCCACTCCCTAGTCACAATATCCGCCACCCTCTTAGGGATCGGAAACGCCTCAGTGTGTACCGGGACCTCTAAGAATTTGTCCATTTTACACAATTTTTCTGGGACCACCAAGGGGTCACAATCATCTAGCGTAGCTAAGACCTCCTTAAGCAGGACGCGGAGGTGTTCTAGCTTAAATTTAAACGCTATGGTATCTGGCTCTGCCTGCTGAGAAACTTTTCCTGAGTCAGAAATTTCTCCCTCAGACAGGCCATCCCTCACCGCCAACTCAGATTGTTGTGAGGGTACTACAGATAAATTATCCTGCGCTTCTGATTGCTCATTTTCTGTATTTAAAACTGAGCGATCACGCTTCCTTGGAAATGGTGGCAGTTTGGATAAAAATGCTGCAAGAGAATTATCCATTACTGCTGCTAATTGTTGTAAGGTAACAGGGATCGATGCGCTAGAGGTACTGGGCATCGCTTGCGCTGGCAAAAGTGGTGTCGACACAAGAGGAGAGGAAAGAGTACTATCCTCAATACCTTCTGCTAAAGAATCATCTAGGGCTACATTTTTAAGTGTCACTGCATGGTCTTTAAAATGTTTAGACGCTATAGCACACTTTAAACATAAATGCAATGGGGGTACCGCCATGGCTTTTAAACACAAAGAACAGGGTCTATCTGAAGGCTCAGACATGTTTAGACAGCACTATAATGCAATATAATCACCTCTTGAAAAAACGTTACTGTGTCTTTAAATAATAAAAAGCACACACTTTTTTACAAAAACGTCAAAAAACATCCAATCTTAATGAAACTTTCACCACATTATCCTAATGCTTTGAAAGGATTGCACACAAATTTTCAGATCAGTTAACCCCTTACTGCCCAAACCGGAGCTAAAAGAAGCAGGCTACCGGTTACAAAATAATACAGCACTGTGCCACAGCTCTGCTGTGGCTTTTACCTTCCTTAGGGATTATTTGTAGCCGAAAATAAGCCTCTCTGCAGTCCTTCTGAAGTCTCTGGACTCTGCACGTGAAGTCGTATGTCTCTGCCTTGTAAATCAACTGCGCAACTGAGGCGCGAAAATGAGGCCCCCACCCTCTTCATTCCGGAGTGATGGGGCCTTTCAAGACAGATTAGGTGTCTTGCAATATGCCAGGCGTAATTAAAACCCCAGAAAGTGTACCAACTCTTAACAAACACTTTGAAAACATGCTATTATGATAATAAAGCAAGCGAATTAGCCCATAAAAGTGTCCACCAGTATTTAAGCCCTTAATCTAAGCCATCCTTCTATACTGAGTCTGAGAAAATGGCTTACCTTCCCTCATGGGGATTTCTGTCAGTCTTCTAGCAATACGAGGTCTTGTTAGAGAAAAATGACTGAGCATACCTGAAGCAGATAAGCCTGCAAACTGTTTCCCCCGACTGATATTTTCCGGTACTTAACAGTCCTATGTGGGAACAGCAACGGATTTTAGATAAGGGTGCTAAAATCATACTCCTCTCAGCAGAAATCTTCATCACTTTTCTGCCTTGAGTAAATAGTACAAACCGGCACTATTTTAAAATAACAAACTTTTGATTGAAGAAATAAAAAAACTACAAATCTAACACCACAAACTCTTTACCCTCCCGTGGAGATGCTATTTGTTAGAGCGGCAAAGAGAATGACTGGGGGGGCCGAGCCTGAGGGGAGCTATATGGACAGCTATGCTGTGTGCTCTCTTTGCCACTTCCTGTAGGGATTGAGAATATCCCACAAGTAAGGATGAATATGTGGACCGGATACACCAATGTAAGAGAAATTGAGCATGTTTAGATGCTGCTCTTTCACACTGATGATAGAATTTGTTTTGTGTGCAGTGTCCCTTTAACAACTTGATTTAAATATATGATTTGCTGAATGCAGACCTTAAATGTTAAATGTTTTTGCATTAAGACATAATTCTTATTTTGGGTTATTTATTATAAATGTACAATCATCAACTGATTCAAAATGTAATCAAAATCATTTAAACACAGCGAAAAACAAAGACCTGAGGAAGGAGCAAACAAACATTTTAAAGTATCATACAGAGTTTTCAAGTTAACTTTTGAAACAAGCCCTGCAGTTGTTTTATGTCATTTCTGAAATTGTTTTTTTTTGTGACTGTTAAAGTGAATGTAAAGTTTCATCAAGTATTGCCCGGTTTTTAAAAATACTATTAAAAACAGGGGCACTTTCATTGATGAAACTTTACATTGCACCATATTTGTAGAAATACTTACCTCTTCGTCTTGAAAGCCCCTCCAGACCCTCCAACCCGTCACAAGCCTCTTCCTACGTCAGCAATGACGATTCTGGCATCCTCCAATTACAGCTCCCCCCTCCGGTAAGAAACATTGCCTAAAGCAACGCCGTGATTGGAGGAATTTATAACGTAGGAAGAGGCTTGTGACGGGCTGGCGAAGCGCTGGAGCGGCTTTCAAGACGAAGAGGTATTTCTACAAATATAGTGCAATGTAAAGTTTCATCAATGAAAGTGCCCCTGTTTTTAATAGTATTTTTTAAAACCGGGCACTACTTGATGAAACTTAACATTCACTTTAAAGGGACACTGTACTATTAAGTTTGGGTCCCCTTAACCCCTGTTACCGTGAATTTTAGAGAAGAATTTGCCCAAAATACTGGAGAATTTTTAACATTTTTGCTATAACTCCATTTAAAATGAAATAGAGCTTTGTTTTTTTTTGTTTTTTTACCTGTCAAAACTATATATATATTTTTTAAGTAGACAACCCAAGGTATTGATCTAGGCCCATTTTTGGTATATTACATGCCACCATTTCACAGCCAAATGTGATCATATATAAAAAAAAAAAAAACACCCCAGAATTTATGCTTACCAATAAATTTATTTCCTTTTGGTTGATGAGTGTCCATAGCTTCATATCATGTGGGATATATTGCAGCCTATCAGGAGGGAAGTCAAGAACCCACACAGAGCTTTAGTCCCTCCCACTTCCTCTCACTCTCCAGTTTACATATAGCCGAGCAGAGGAGACAGAAAACAAAAGATAGGACAGAAAGAAGGGTTTTTTAAGGTGCACAAAAAAAAACAAAAAAAAAAACGGTCACCCATAAAAAAAAAAAATAGATTGAGGGCTGTGGACTCTCATCACCAAAAGGAAATTAATGTATCAGTAAGCATAAATTCTGGCTTGGGGTTTCCGGTGAGAAGGCGAGTCTATACACAGTGCTCCAGGTCGGCGTCTTGTCCGATGCTTGCTATCACTGCCTTCACTTTCTGCCCATTGTACCTGAAAGGGCTCGGCGCACTGCTTGACAGGATATCGCAAGCGAAGGGAAACCTGAGATGCTGCCTATGCTGCGGTGAATCCGCATCAACGCTAGTTACTGCTGGAAGGATTGTCAGAACTTCCAAGGAGAATTAAGGATCTTCCACACCTCTGACTGTGTTCTGCTGAATTGCCGGGCTTACGGCTCTCTCATTGGTCCAGTGGAGCGGCGGAGGAGGGGATGAGAGGAGCCAGAGTGGTGCTGTGTGAGTGACAGCTGTGTCGGCTCGGTGTCTTTTCAGCCCCGGAGGGTTTTCCTGGAGGGCTTGCTCCGGTACAGAGGAAGGCGTGCTGGCTTGGAGGCGGGCTCACTGCCAGATGCGGGTGCACCGCTCTGGGCGCGCAAGGGTCCCGAGTGTTTTTGCTCCTGCTGGGCAGTGGTCTCCTGGATCCAGGTACAAGTGGTCCAGCACCTGTCAGCATGGTTTAAAGAGATAAGGCTCCAGGCCTTGCATGCTAAATTTCCGGTCACTTCATCTGTACTGCTCCCCCGGTGGGAGCGCTCCTGGCCGGACGCCAGTTTCTCCAGAGTCGGCTCAGCTACGGTTTTACCCTGCCACCAACTAAGGATTCAGACTCTCCCACGGTGTTAATCTTTGCTCCTGGATGCTCGAGCATAAAGGTGACTTTTTAAGATCTTTGCATGTTTCTCTGACCGTCTGCTCAAATTGTCGCCGATTCGAAGCTTCAATCTTAGCTGGGAACTGTAAGGCGGCCCTGAATCCCAGGAGACTCTCTGATATAGCTGGGGGTTTAATCAGTCTAGGGGTTACTAATCAGGGTCTTGTTCAAATTTAATATTGTTTACTCTCATCTCTTTTGGCAGGTCTAGCAGAACAAGTTTCTATACGTATTTGTCTGTATTGTTGTGCAGGCAAGAATATAACTGGTTGTCCTTGACCCCAAATTCATTATTTCTTTCTGGTTGTTTAAGCTATAAAGTTTCAGGCATTTTTCCCAAGGCTTCGGCCCTTGTCACTGTCTATAGAATATATAACCATTATACTTAGTATAGGTTCTTATATAGCTTATTTATTATTTTTCTTGTATTTTGATTGTATGTATCACATTAGATTATATTCACTTATATAGGTATTCACTTAGGGGAAAAAAAAAAAAGAGAAAGAAAGGAAGAGGGAGAAAAAAAAAAATAAAAAAAATTTTTTTTTTGCTGCACTAATTGCGATATCACGGTATTTGTCTTTCCCCACACAGGGGATTTGCATTTTATTTGTTGTTCTCAGTGTTTGATTGTTTTTTTGCTTTTTTGTCACTATTGATGGAAAAATTTATTACTCACGGTAACACTATCTCACCCAAAATGCCTGTTAAACCCAGAGATAAAAAAAAAAAGCATAAATTCTGTTTTCCTTCATAGCTGATGCGAGTCTATAGCTTCATAACATATGCGATACAATACCCAAGCTGAGAGTCCATGTTAAGGACGGGTGGGACAAAAAGTAGACAGTTCCTATTTGCCGGATACTATGGCCCGAAGGACTTTCCTGCCAAAAGCTACATCAGAAGAAGCATAAATGTCAAAATGATTAAATTTGGAAAAGTGTGAAGGGAAGACCAAGTTTCCACCTTGCAAATCTGTTACAAGGAGGCATCATCCTTGAAAGCTCAGTAACAAGATACTGATCTCGTAGAATGAGCTGTTAATCTTTTTGGTGGTGGTTTAACCACAACCAAGTAAGCCTTACAAATAATCTGCTTGAGCCAGGATTCCAGGGCCACCACCCTACGTAGCTTTCTGACCCTTCCTAGGACCAGAGTAGTGGACAAATAAACTGGAAGTTTGTCTAAAAAAAATACTCTGACAACATCTAGGTTGTGAAGAAATCTTTCTTTGGATTATTAGGCTTTGGACACAAAGGAGGAGCAACTATTTCCTGACTAATATTTTCTGAAGATAACATCTTTGGAAGAAAATCATATTTGGTCCACGGACTGCCTTATCTTTGTGAAAAGTCAGAAATTAAGGATCACAAGATAGAGCTGATAATTCCAAAACTCTTCTAGCTGAAGAAATGACTAGAAGAAAAGAACCTTCCAGGACAACCATTTAAGGTCTAAAATAAGCATAGGTTTAAAAGCAATACCTTACAGAACAGAGAGAACTAAATTCAAGTTCCAAGGATAAGAAATTGGTCTAAAACAGGATAAATTCTCACCAGGGCTTGAACAAAAGTTTGAACATCTGGCAACTTAGCCAACTTTTTGAGAAGCAAAACAGTTAATGCAGATATCTGACCCTTTAGAGAACTAGCCAATAGGCCCTTATATAGTCCATCCTGCAGGAACTGAAGTATTCTGAGAATTTCAAAGGATTTCCAAGAAAAAAAACTCACAAAGAACACCAAAGAAAGTAATTTATCTAGATTTTATGATATCTGAGTCAGAGAAACCCCTGATCTTGAGGTCTAAGCGTTTAACCTTCACACTGTCAAATTCAGCAAATTGAGATCCAGGTGAAACATATGTCCTTGAGACAGAAGATCATTCCTTAGGTGTAGTGTCCATGTAGGTAGAGAAGACAACTGAATTAGGTCTGCATACCAAGTTCTGCAGTCCCACGCCAGAGCTAAGAGAATTACTAAAGCTAAACCCGGTTTGATTCTTGCAATGACTCTTGATACGGGAACACATTGAGAAAACAGGAACGCTAAATGAAAAATGTAGGGACAAACTAAGGCATCTATCATAGAGCACTGGAGTCTCTATATCTGGCACAAATATGCTTGAAGCTGTGATTTAGCTTGTACACCACTAGATCTATACATGGTAGAACCCAATATAGAATAAGCTGGTCGAATATGTCTTGATGAAGAACCCATTTCCTGACTGAAATCTTCAACCTCTTACCTCAGAGCCAAGAACAAAGTGGAGAGGGAGAGAAAGTGGGAGGGACAAAAGCTCTGTGAGGGTTATTGACCTCCTCCTGATAGTCTGGAATATATTCCACGTTATGAAGCTATGGACTCATTGCTAAAAAGGAAAAAATCATTAACATTTTCATAAACTTTGGGTTTCTCGCTGAAATCATTTATATACTGCTTGGGCAATCATGACACAAATAATTGTAAAAGCTTCTATTGAATTCCCTGTGTTTATAAATAGCAGATAAACATGGCTTTGCCACTGGTTTTTGGTAATTAGCATGTCAATAATTGCAGATGCACACCACACTTCTATTATTCCTTGCAGTAAAGGGGTTAGCTTGTAATGTTCATTTTAGCTGTATAGTATAGAGATTTCCCTCCCAAACAGCTCCCTCACCCCACCCACACTAAGTCCCACCATCTTAGGTACTGGTAGACAGTCTGCCAGTATGCAATTTTAAAAATTTTCATTATTATTCATTTGTTTTTTTTGTGTGTGCAGTGTAATGATCCTCCACAACCCTCCCACCTCCCTGTTCGACCCAAATAGCTCCTCAACCTCCAACTAATGGTAGCCATTTATGGTACTGGCAGCTGTCTACCAGTACCAAATATATAAATAAATATTTTTTTAATTTATTAGATTTTTTTAAAAACATTTTCTGTAGTTTAGTGGTCCCCAAACCACCCACTCTGGCGATCATTAGTAAGGGCACCCCCACACCTATTCCTCCACTTTTCTGTAGTGTAGTTCCCCATCCCTCCTCTCCCTTCAATTTTATTTTCTGTAGGTAGGGCCTCTCCCACTTTCTCCGCCGCAAGGCCACCCACATGCCTTCCCTTCCACACCTCACACCGGCCCCAGGAGTTGATTGTTACAGACAGTGACACACACAGTGTCACTGTCTGTAACAATCTGGCATCTGCCTTCATATGGAACCGGAGCACAGATTCTACTCCGTTTCCATATGCAGAAAGATGCCTGCAACTCAGGAAGAGCAGACTTTGGAGCTTTCTGCAGCTGTGATGTATGCACGTTATGCAGGACGATGGGCTTTGATATTTTAGATTGCTGGTTTTGCTTATAACACCATCACTTGTTGTTGTCAAGGATATGTCCACCCAAATGGGCTAAGCCTGCAGGTAAAGCAGACCTGCTAATGTTGTCTATGTCTAAACATAGTTAAGTATTGCTAATTATGGCTGTGCACAACCAGCTATTTTAGATATAAAAATATCTGTCTCTCTCCTACCCCAACTGGGGAGATTAATCAGTGCTATTGGCTCCTGTTTCATAGCTTTTCTACAGTGAAGGTACAGGCAAAAACTATTTCAAAATAAAAATAAAGATTAAGGACACGTCGGCTAACAATTGAATACAATCCAGCATGTACAATGGACCACTGGGAACACAATAAAGTATAGAAAATGTTAGCTTCAAGAAAACGTTTAAGGTAAAAAGGTGCAGTTTTACCCAGCTGTAAACTTGTCAGCGGTACTGTGTATTGTCCAACAAAATCATTCCATGAAGATGCATCGTAGTCTTCCACCAGGAACCGGACCATTGCCAGGGCTGGTACATCAATGTCAAACACAAATGTTTCATTCCATGATGGATTAAAACCTACAAGAAGGAAGTAAAAATAAAATATCAATATTAATCGCATAGGACTATGAAATGAGAACGGATTTGTATTCTGTTACTTCCTTTTAAATAGGTTTTTTATACAGAGGGATATCAGCAAAAAAAAAAAAAAAGTCTAAAAACATTGTCTCACCACACATGATTATAATTTATCAACTCATAAAATAAATAATAATAGCAATCTTTAGCCCATACAGTTTTTGTAAAACTGAGCTCTCTTGGTACAAAGTTCTACTGCTTGCTTTACAGCAGGGTTCTTCAAACCACAGGTTGGGACCCATTACTGGTTCGCAACGTGTGTGGTGTGTATGTGTGTGTTGTATGAGAGAGTGTGTGTGGTGTGTATGTGTGTGTTGTATGACAGTGGTGTGGTGTGTATGTGTGTTGTATGACAGTGTGTGTGGTGTGTATGTGTGTGTTGTATGACAGTGTGTGTGGGGTGTGTGTGTTGTATGAGAGTGTGTGTGTGTTGTATGACAGTGTGTGTGGGGTGTGTGTGTTGTATGAGAGTGTGTGTGTGTTGTATGAGAGTGTGTGTGTGTTGTATGAGAGTGTGTGTTGTAAGAGAGTGTGTGTTGTAAGAGTGTGTGTTGTAAGAGTGTGTGTTGTAAGAGTGTGTGTTGTATGAGTGTGTGTGTTGTATGAGAGTGTGTGCGGTGTGTGTGTGTTGTATGAGAGTGTGTGTTGTATGAGAGTGTGTGTTTTGTATGAGAGTGTATGCGGTGTGTGTGTTGTAGGAGAGTGTGTGTGGTGTGTGTGTTGTATGAGTGTGTGTGTGTGTGTTGTATGAGAGTGTATGTGTTGTATGAGAGTGTGTGTGGTGTGTATGTGTGTGTAGTGTCAGAGTGTGTGGTGTGTGTGTGTTGTAGGAGAGTGTGTGTGTGGTGTGTGTTGTATCAGAGTGTGTGCGGTATGAGTGTGTGTGCGGTGTGTATGTGTGTGTTGTATAAGAGTGTGTGCAGTGTGTTGTATGAAAGTGTGTGCGGTGTGTATTGTATCAAAGTGTGTGCGGTATGAGTGTGTGTGTGCGGTGTGTTGTACGAGTGTGTGTGCGGTGTGGTGTACGAGAGTGTGTGCGGTGTGTTGTACGAGAGTGTGTGCGGTGTGTTGTACGAGAGTGTGTGCGGTGTGTATGTGTGCGTTGTATTAGAGTGTGTGCAGTGTGTATGTGTGTTGTATGAGAGTGTGTGCGGTGTGTATTGTATCAGAGTGTGTGCGGTGTATTAGTGTGTTGTAGAAGAGTGTGTGTGGTGTGTATTGTATCAGAGTGTGTGCGCTATGAGAGTGTGTGCGTTGTGTATGTGTGTGTTGTGTATGTGTGTGTTGTAGAGATAGTGTGTGTGTTACAGGACAGTGTGTGTGCTGTATGAGAGTGTGTGCAGTGTGTATTGTATTAGAGTGTGTGCGGTGAGTATGTGTGTGTGTTGTATCAGTGTGTGCGGTGTGTATATGTGTGTAGTATGAAAGTGTGTGCGGTGTGTATGTGTGTGGTGTGTATATGTGTGTAATATGCAAGTGTGTGCGGTGTGTATGTGTGTTGTATGAGAGTGTGTGTGTTGTATCAGAGTGTGTGCGGTGTGTATATGTGTGTATTATGCAAGTGTGTGCGGTGTGTATGTGTGTGTTGTATTAGAGTGTGTGTGTGTTGTATCAGAGTGTGTGCGGTGTGTATGTGTGTGTTGTGTGAGAGTGTGTGTGTTGTATGACAGTGTGTGTTGTATGACAGTATGTGTGGTGTATGTGTGTTGAATGAGAGTGTGTGTGTTATCTTTTACAACACTTTCACGTTTGACTACAACCAGGATTAAAGTACACACACATTTTAGGCACTTTGCCAAAATCTGCACCTATCTTGTATATTACTTCAGAAATGTTCAGACCAAACATATAAATAGGGTTGCGAATGTGTGTGGTATCATAGCAAAACCTTGCTTTACAGTAATCCTTTCTGATGGACGCTATTCTCCCTATATCACTACTCTTGTGGTAACTAAAGGCTTGGAGCTCTCTGCGCTTCTCTGTATATATATTTTCTCTAAGAAAACCTATTATGCAATTTAATACGGTGTTTTCATGGATGAAACCAATATTTATATTTCACCCTAAAAATGATTAGTGGTCCCCCCTTATAGCACAGTGTCATTCCCAAGCAATCTCGCTAATTATGAAATCCATTGTACTGGGGTAATACTTGACTCTCATAGACATTTGCTTTTTCCAGACCCGTATTATCGGTTTCTTTGCTTATTATACCCAGTCCCTCCTCCCCAGGGATTTAAATTCCTCTAAGTATTTATGGGCAGTGTAATTAAGTTAGTTACATACCTCCATATAATAGCAGCAGCATATTGCCACACTACTATAGCCCCTGATAAAATCAATCAGTTCTATATACTACAAAATGCACCGTTTAATCACAATAAAAACAAATATTGTAGGGAGACCCACACCTCTGGATTTAACAGCACTACATAATTTGGAGGCACTTTGCACATTTCTAACTATTATTGTCATCTATTTGTAAAGACAACAACAAAAATTCTAATTGGATTAAACCTCTCTCATAAGAAAAAAAAAACTAAATTTATGCTTACCTGATAAATTGATTTCTTCTACGGTAAGACGAGTCCACGGATTCATTGTTTACTTGTGGGATATTATCCTTCCCTACAGGAAGTTGCAAAGAGCACCACAGCAGAGCTGTCTATATAGCTCCTCCCTTAGCTCCACCCCCCAGTCATTCGACCGAAGGTACAGGAAGAAAAAGGAGAAACTACAAGGTGCAGAGGTGACTGAGTTTAAATCAAAAAATACAATCTGTCTTAAAATGACAGGGCGGGCCGTGGACTTGTCTTACCATAGAAGAAATCAATTTATCAGGTAAGCATAAATTTAGTTTTCTTCTATAAAGGTAAGACGAGTCCACAGATTCATCCTTTACTTGTGGGATACAATACCAAAGCTACAGGACACGGATGAACGGGAGGGACAAGACAGATGGTTAAACAGAAGGCACCACTGCTTGAAGAACTTTTCTCCCAAAAATAGCCTCCGAAGAAGCAAAGGTATCAAATTTGTAACATTTGGAAAAGGTATGAAGTGAAGACCAAGTCACAGCCTTACAAATCTGTTCAACAGAAGCATCCTTTTTAAAAGCCCATGTGGAAGCCACCGCTCTAGTAGAGTGAGCTGTAATTCTTTCAGGAGGCTGCTGTCCAGCAGTCTCGTATGCCAAACGGATGATGCTTTTCTGCCAAAAGGCAAGAGAGGTAGCCGTAGCTTTTTGACCTCTACGTTTTCTAGAATAGACAACAAACAAAGAAGATGTTTGACGGAAATCTTTGGTAGCTTGCAAGTAAAACTTTAAAGCATGAACCACATCCAAGTTGTGCAATAGACGCTCCTTCTTAGAGGAAGGATTAGGACACAGAGAAGGAATGCATAGGTTCAAACGGAACCCCTTGAAGAACTTTAAGAACTAAATTCAAACTCCATGGCGGAGCAACAGGTTTAAACACAGGCTTGATTCTAACTAAAGCCTGACAGAACGACTGAACATCTGGAACATCTGCCAGACGTTTGTGCAGTAGAATTGATAAAGCAGATATCTGTCACTTTAAGGAACTAGCTGATAACCCCTACTCCAATCCTTCTTGGAGAAAGGACAAAATCCTAGGAATCCTGATCTTACTCCATGAGTAGCCTTTGGATTCGCACCAATAAAGATATTTACTCCATATCTTATGATAAATTTTCCTGGTGACAGGCTTTCGAGCCTGAATCAAGGTATCTATGACCGACTCAGAGAACCCCCGCTTGGATAAGATCAAGCGTTCAATTTCCAAGCAGTCAGTCGCAGAGAAACAAGATTTGGATGCTGGAACGGACCTTGAATCAGAAGGTCCTGTCTCAGGGGCAGAGGCCATGGTGGAAGAGATGACATGTCCACCAGGTCTGCATACCAAGTCCTGTGTGGCCACGCAGGTGCTATCAAAATCACTGAAGCTCTCTCCTGTTTGATTCTGGCAATCAAACGATGAAGGAGAGGAAATGGTGGAAACACATAAGCCAGGTTGAACGACCAGGGTACTGCTAGAGCATCTATCAGTACTGCCTGAGGATCCCTTGACCTGGACCCGTATCAAGGAAGTTTGGCATTCTGATGAGACGCCATCAGATCCAATTCTGGTGTGCCCCATTGCTGAATCAATTGTGCAAACACCTCCGGATGGAGTTCCCACTCCCCCGGATGAAAAGTCTGACGACTTAGAAAATCCGCTTCCCAGTTCTCAACTCCTGGGATATAGATTGCTGATAGATGGCAAGAGTGAGTCTCTGCCCATTGAATTATTTTGGTAACCTCTAGCATCGCTAGAGAACTCTTTGCCCCCCCCCCCTGATGATTGATATATGCTACAGTCGTGATATTGTCCGACTGGAATCTTAGGAATCTTGCCAACTGGGCCACGCCTGAAGCGCGTTGAATATCGTTCTCAGTTCTAGAATATTTATCGGGAGGAGAACCTCCTCCTGAGTCCACAATCCCTGTGCTTTCAGGGAATTCCAGACTGCAACCCAGCCCAATAGGCTGGCGTCCGTCGTCACTATGACCCACGCTGGCCTGCGGAAACACATTCCCTTGGACAGATGATCATGTGACAACCACCAAAGAAGAGAATCTCTGGTCTCTTGGTCCAGATTTATTTGAGGAGATAAATCTGCAAAATCCCCATTCCACTGTTTGAGCATGCAAAGTTGCAGTGGTCTGAGATGCAAGCGAGCAAACAGAACTATGTCCATTGCCGCTACCATTAAGCCGATTACCTCCATACACTGAGCCACTGACGGCCGAGGAATGGAATGAAGAGCTCGGCAGATGGATAAAATCTTTGATTTCCTGACCTCCGTCAGAAAAATCTCCATGTCCACCGAATCTATCAGAGTTCCCAGGAATGGAACTCTTGTGAGAGGGATAAGTGAACTCTTTTGTACGTTCACCCTCCACCCGTGAGATCTTAGAGAAGCCAACACGATGTCCGTGTGAGACTTGGCTAGTTGGTAAGTTGACGCCTGGATTAAGATATAGTCCAGATAAGGCGCCACCGCTATGCCCTGCGGTCTTAGAACCGCCAGAAGGGACCCTAGCACCTTTGTGAAAATTCTGGGAGCCGTGGCCAACCCGAAGGGAAGAGCCACAAAGTGGTAATGCTTGTCCAGAAAGGTGAACCTGAGGAACTGGTGATGATCTTTGTGGATAGGAATGTGTAGATACGCATCCTTTAAGTCCACGGTGGTCATATATTGACCCTCCTGGATCATTGGTAAAATAGTCCGAATGGTCTCCATCTTGAAGGATGGGACTCTGAGGAATTTGTTTAGGATCTTGAGATCCAAAATTGGTCTGAAAGTTCCTTCTTTTTTGGGAACCACAGATTGGAGTAGAACCCTTGCCCCTGTTCTGTTTCCGGAACTGGGCAGATCACTCCCATGGAATATAGGTCTTCTACACAGCGTAAGAACGCCTCTCTTTTTGTTTGGTTTACAGACAATTGAGAAAGATGGAATCTCCCCCTTGGGGGAGAATCTTTGAAATCTAGAAGATACCCCTGGGTTACTATTTCTAAAGCCCAGGAGTCCTGAACGTCTCTTGCCCAAGCCTGAGCGAAGAGAGAAAGTCTGCCCCCTACTAGATCCGGTCCCGTCTTGGTGGCAGCAGCGGGCTTCTTGGCCTGTTTACCCTTGTTCCAAGTCTGGTTAGGTCTCCAGACTGACTTGGATTGAGCAAGATTCCCCTCTTGCTTTGCGGCAGGGGAAGAGGAAAGGAACGAAAATTATTCTGTTTGGTCCTCATCTTATTCGTCTTGTCCTGAGGAAGGGCATGGCCTTTCCCTCCAGTGATGTCTGAAATGATCTCTTTCAGTTCAGGCCCGAATAGGGTCTTGTCTTACCCTTGAAAGGGATGGCTAAAAGCTTAGCTTTTGACGACACATCAGCAGACCAGGATTTAAGCCATAACGCTCTGCGTGCTAAAATGGCAAAACCTGAATTCTTTGCCGCTAATTTAGCCAATTGGAAAGCGGCATCTGTAATGAAAGAATTAGCTAGCTTAAGAGCCTTAATTCTATCCAGAATATCCTCTAATGGAGTCTCAACCTGAAGAGCCTCTTCCAGAGCCTCGAACCAAAAGAACGCTGCAGTAGTTACAGGAACAATGCACGCTATAGGTTGGAGAAGAAAACCTTGATGAACAAATATTTTCTTCAGGAGACCCTCTAATTTTTTATCCATAGGATCTTTGAAAGCACAACTGTCCTCAATAGGTATAGTTGTACGCTTAGTTGTACGTAGAAATAGCGCCCTCCACCTTAGGGACTGTCTGCCACGAGTCTCGCACAGCGTCTGATATGGGAAACCTCTTCTTAAAAGTAGGAGGGCGAGCGAACGGAATACCTGGTCTATCCCACTCCTTAGTAACAATTTTCGAAATCCTCTTAGGGACCGGAAAAACATCAGTGTAGGCAGGAACCTCTAGGAATCTGTCCATTTTACACAATTTCTCTGGAACCACAATAGGGTCAAAATCATCCAGAGTCGCTAAAACCTCCCTGAGCAATAAGCGGAGGTGTTCTAGTTTAAATTTAAAAGCAGTCATATCTGAATCTGTCTGAGGGAACATATTTCCTAAGTCAGAAATCTCTCCCTCAGCCAGCAAATCCTTCACTTCAGAACATTGTGAGGGTACATCGGATATAGCTAATAAAGTGTCAGAGGGCTAAGCGTTTGTCCTCACACCAGACCTGCTGCGCTTCCCCTGCAGCTTAGATAAAACCTCTGTGAGGGTAGTATTCATAACTGCGGCCATATCTTGCAGGGTGAAAGAGTTAGACGCACTAGAAGTACTTGGCGTCGCTTGTGCGGGCGTTAACGGTTGTGACACTTTGGGAGAATTAGATGGCATAACCTGATTCTCTTCCGACTGAGAATCATCCTGTGACATACTTTTAGTAGATAAAATATGTTCTTTACAATATATTGACCTTTCAGTGCATGAGGGACACATTTTAAGTGGAGATTCCACAATGGCTTCTAAACATATTGAACATTGACTTTCCTCAATGTCAGACATGTTGAACAGGCTAGTAATGACTACAAACAAGCATGAAAACACTTTATTTAGTGAAAAAAATAATCTTAAAAAACTGTACTGCGCCTTTAAGAGAAAAAAAAAAGCATACACGTTATGCAAAACAGCCTAAACATGTACCACATTTGTCAAAATGTTGTATGTAGACACACTATAGGTAGTTAAGATTGCACCACAATTTTTTTTTAATTATTAACCCCTTAAATTCCAAACCGGATCTAAAATAGGCCCAGATCCGGAAAAAAACCCTCAGCACCTTGCCACAGCCCTGCTGTGGCCCTACCTGCCCTCAGGGATCGAAATTGTGGGGTAAACGCTTCAATTTGGCCCAAAACATACACCAGGGCCCTCAGGAGTTAGAGCTTGCTGCTTGCTGATAAACTAACTGCGCATCTGAGGCGCGAAAATAGGCCCCGCCCATCTCACTAGATGTCTCCTCAGCCTTAAAGAACCGCACCAGAGCGGTTATAACTAGCCATGTGGGTCCTAAGACCCGAAAGTTAAGCCATGTGTGCCCTAATAAAGATGCCCAAAACGTTTATTGCCCACAAAAACGTTAAAGCACTCCCATCCAAAAAAGTTTGCTCACAAACATTTGCCATTCAGTGTCAACCATATAGTAATTGGCCCCATATGCAAGATAAGTAATGTCCTTCTTTTAGCTCTAGGATTACTGCTTACCCTTACCCTCCTGGGTATAATGTCAGCCTTTCTGAAATACACAGTCTCTCCAGAAATAATAAAAATATGACTGAACATACCTCATTGCTGCATAGCATGAAACCGTTCCTCACACTGAAGTTTCCTGTACTCCTCAGCCTCTGTGGGAACAGTAATGGAACTTAGTTACAAATGCTAAGATCATCATCCTCCAGGCAGCAGTCTTCATCCATCTGCTGTCTGAGAGTAAATAGTACAAACTGGTACCATTTAAAATAAACTCTTGATTGAAGAAATAAAAAACTAATATTTTATCACCTCTTTCACTTTACCCTTCCTAGTACTTAGAGTAGGCAAAGAGAATGACTGGGGGTGGAGCTAAGGGAGGAGCTATATAGACAGCTCTGCTGTGGTGCTCTTTGCCACTTCCTGTAGGAAAGGATAATATCCCACAAGTAAAGGATGAATCCGTGGACTCGTCTTACCTTTATAGAAGAAACATTTGTTTTGTCTAACAACAAAAATTATGCTTACCTGATAATTTCCTTTTCTTCTGATGGAAAGAGTCCACAGCAGCATTCATTACTTTTGGGAAAACAATACCCAAGCTATAGAGGACACTGAATGCCAAGACGGCAGGGTACAATAGACGGCCCATACTGAGGGCACCAGGCCTGATCCTCTACCCAATAAAAAACCTTGATTCGTCCGAAGCCGAGAAACTTTTAAGAGGAAAAACCCCAATGATACTGACTCTACTGAGCCAACAGTCCTCCAGGAGACACTGTCGCCCAACAGACGGTCCCCCACCGCTCACCCTCCACAAATGAGGGGACACCAGCCGAAACCCCCAAGGGGACAAGGCAAAGGAGAACCGAGGAAACCGAAAGGTCCCCTAATACAAAAAAGAACACCTCCAAGAGTGAGCCCAGCTCATAGAGACCCAAAGGGGCCCAAACAGGAAAAGGAGGCCACAGCTATACCAAGCGAAACCCGGGATAAGACCGGGCACAGAGACAGACGTCTCTCCAACATCCTGCAAGCACGGAATGCAACTGAAGAGGCAAAGTCCTCCCAGTCTGGAGCAAGAAAGGAAAAGAATACACTTGGAAGCACTCACAGGTCACTTATTGAGTCATTTTAATATCGAGAGATCAAAAAAATGAAATCCAAGATTGGATTTCATTTTTTTGATCTCTCGATATTAAAATGACTCAATAAGTGACCTGTGAGTGCTTCCAAGTGTATTCTTTTCCTTTCTTGCTCCAGACTGGGAGGACTTTGCCTCTTCAGTTGCATTCCGTGCTTGCAGGATGTTGGAGAGACGTCTGTCTCTGTGCCCGGTCTTATCCCGGGTTTCGCTTGGTATAGCTGTGGCCTCCTTTTCCTGTTTGGGCCCCTTTGGGTCTCTATGAGCTGGGCTCACTCTTGGAGGTGTTCTTTTTTGTATTAGGGGACCTTTCGGTTTCCTCGGTTCTCCTTTGCCTTGTCCCCTTGGGGTTTCGGCTGGTGTCCCCTTCATTTGTGGAGGGTGAGCGGTGGGGACCGTCTGTTGGGCGACAGTGTCTCCTGGAGGACTGTTGGCTCAGTAGAGTCAGTATCATTGGGGTTTTTCCTCTTAAAAGTTTCTCGGCTTCGGACGAATCAAGGTTTTTTATTGGGTAGAGGATCAGGCCTGGTGCCCTCAGTATGGGCCGTCTATTGTACCCTGCCGTCTTGGCATTCAGTGTCCTCTATAGCTTGGGTATTGTTTTCCCAAAAGTAATGAATGCTGCTGTGGACTCTTTCCATCAGAAGAAAAGGAAATTATCAGGTAAGCATAATTTTTGTTGTTAGACAAAACAAATGTTTCTTCTATAAAGGTAAGACGAGTCCACGGATTCATCCTTTACTTGTGGGATATTATCCTTTCCTACAGGAAGTGGCAAAGAGCACCACAGCAGAGCTGTCTATATAGCTCCTCCCTTAGCTCCACCCCCCAGTCATTCTCTTTGCCTACTCTAAGTACTAGGAAGGGTAAAGTGAAAGAGGTGATAAAATATTAGTTTTTTATTTCTTCAATCAAGAGTTTATTTTAAATGGTACCAGTTTGTACTATTTACTCTCAGACAGCAGATGGATGAAGACTGCTGCCTGGAGGATGATGATCTTAGCATTTGTAACTAAGTTCCATTACTGTTCCCACAGAGGCTGAGGAGTACAGGAAACTTCAGTGTGAGGAACGGTTTCATGCTATGCAGCAATGAGGTATGTTCAGTCATATTTTTATTATTTCTGGAGAGACTGTGTATTTCAGAAAGGCTGACATTATACCCAGGAGGGTAAGGGTAAGCAGTAATCCTAGAGCTAAAAGAAGGACATTACTTATCTTGCATATGGGGCCAATTACTATATGGTTGACACTGAATGGCAAATGTTTGTGAGCAAACTTTTTTGGATGGGAGTGCTTTAACGTTTTTGTGGGCAATAAACGTTTTGGGCATCTTTATTAGGGCACACATGGCTTAACTTTCGGGTCTTAGGACCCACATGGCTAGTTATAACCGCTCTGGTGCGGTTCTTTAAGGCTGAGGAGACATCTAGTGAGATGGGCGGGGCCTATTTTCGCGCCTCAGATGCGCAGTTAGTTTATCAGCAAGCAGCAAGCTCTAACTCCTGAGGGCCCTGGTGTATGTTTTGGGCCAAATTGAAGCGTTTACCCCACAATTTCGATCCCTGAGGGCAGGTAGGGCCACAGCAGGGCTGTGGCAAGGTGCTGAGGGTTTTTTTCCGGATCTGGGCCTATTTTAGATCCGGTTTGGAATTTAAGGGGTTAATAATTAAAAAAAAATTGTGGTGCAATCTTAACTACCTATAGTGTGTCTACATACAACATTTTGACAAATGTGGTACATGTTTAGGCTGTTTTGCATAACGTGTATGCTTTTTTTTTTCTCTTAAAGGCGCAGTACAGTTTTTTAAGATTATTTTTTTCACTAAATAAAGTGTTTTCATGCTTGTTTGTAGTCATTACTAGCCTGTTCAACATGTCTGACATTGAGGAAAGTCAATGTTCAATATGTTTAGAAGCCATTGTGGAATCTCCACTTAAAATGTGTCCCTCATGCACTGAAAGGTCAATATATTGTAAAGAACATATTTTATCTACTAAAAGTATGTCACAGGATGATTCTCAGTCGGAAGAGAATCAGGTTATGCCATCTAATTCTCCCAAAGTGTCACAACCGTTAACGCCCGCACAAGCGACGCCAAGTACTTCTAGTGCGTCTAACTCTTTCACCCTGCAAGATATGGCCGCAGTTATGAATACTACCCTCACAGAGGTTTTATCTAAGCTGCAGGGGAAGCGCAGCAGGTCTGGTGTGAGGACAAACGCTTAGCCCTCTGACACTTTATTAGCTATATCCGATGTACCCTCACAATGTTCTGAAGTGAAGGATTTGCTGGCTGAGGGAGAGATTTCTGACTTAGGAAATATGTTCCCTCAGACAGATTCAGATATGACTGCTTTTAAATTTAAACTAGAACACCTCCGCTTATTGCTCAGGGAGGTTTTAGCGACTCTGGATGATTTTGACCCTATTGTGGTTCCAGAGAAATTGTGTAAAATGGACAGATTCCTAGAGGTTCCTGCTACACTGATGTTTTTCCGGTCCCTAAGAGGATTTCGAAAATTGTTACTAAGGAGTGGGATAGACCAGGTATTCCGTTCGCTCGCCCTCCTACTTTTAAGAAGAGGTTTCCCATATCAGACGCTGTGCGAGACTCGTGGCAGACAGTCCCTAAGGTGGAGGGCGCTATTTCTACGTACAACTAAGCGTACAACTATACCTATTGAGGACAGTTGTGCTTTCAAAGATCCTATGGATAAAAAATTAGAGGGTCTCCTGAAGAAAATATTTGTTCATCAAGGTTTTCTTCTCCAACCTATAGCGTGCATTGTTCCTGTAACTACTGCAGCGTTCTTTTGGTTCGAGGCTCTGGAAGAGGCTCTTCAGGTTGAGACTCCATTAGAGGATATTCTGGATAGAATTAAGGCTCTTAAGCTAGCTAATTCTTTCATTACAGATGCCGCTTTCCAATTGGCTAAATTAGCGGCAAAGAATTCAGGTTTTGCCATTTTAGCACGCAGAGCGTTATGGCTTAAATCCTGGTCTGCTGATGTGTCGTCAAAAGCTAAGCTTTTAGCCATCCCTTTCAAGGGTAAGACAAGACCCTATTCGGGCCTGAACTGAAAGAGATCATTTCAGACATCACTGGAGGGAAAGGCCATGCCCTTCCTCAGGACAAGACGAATAAGATGAGGACCAAACAGAATAATTTTCGTTCCTTTCCTCTTCCCTGCCGCAAAGCAAGAGGGGAATCTTGCTCAATCCAAGTCAGTCTGGAGACCTAACCAGACTTGGAACAAGGGTAAACAGGCCAAGAAGCCCGCTGCTGCCACCAAGACGGGACCGGATCTAGTAGGGGGCAGACTTTCTCTCTTCGCTCAGGCTTGGGCAAGAGACGTTCAGGACTCCTGGGCTTTAGAAATAGTAACCCAGGGGTATCTTCTAGATTTCAAAGATTCTCCCCCAAGGGGGAGATTCCATCTTTCTCAATTGTCTGTAAACCAAACAAAAAGAGAGGCGTTCTTACGCTGTGTAGAAGACCTATATTCCATGGGAGTGATCTGCCCAGTTCCGGAAACAGAACAGGGGCAAGGGTTCTACTCCAATCTGTGGTTCCCAAAAAAGAAGGAACTTTCAGACCAATTTTGGATCTCAAGATCCTAAACAAATTCCTCAGAGTCCCATCCTTCAAGATGGAGACCATTCGGACTATTTTACCAATGATCCAGGAGGGTCAATATATGACCACCGTGGACTTAAAGGATGCGTATCTACACATTCCTATCCACAAAGATCATCACCAGTTCCTCAGGTTCACCTTTCTGGACAAGCATTACCACTTTGTGGCTCTTCCCTTCGGGTTGGCCACGGCTCCCAGAATTTTCACAAAGGTGCTAGGGTCCCTTCTGGCGGTTCTAAGACCGCAGGGCATAGCGGTGGCGCCTTATCTGGACTATATCTTAATCCAGGCGTCAACTTACCAACTAGCCAAGTCTCACACGGACATCGTGTTGGCTTCTCTAAGATCTCACGGGTGGAGGGTGAACGTACAAAAGAGTTCACTTATCCCTCTCACAAGAGTTCCATTCCTGGGAACTCTGATAGATTCGGTGGACATGGAGATTTTTCTGACGGAGGTCAGGAAATCAAAGATTTTATCCATCTGCCGAGCTCTTCATTCCATTCCTCGGCCGTCAGTGGCTCAGTGTATGGAGGTAATCGGCTTAATGGTAGCGGCAATGGACATAGTTCTGTTTGCTCGCTTGCATCTCAGACCACTGCAACTTTGCATGCTCAAACAGTGGAATGGGGATTTTGCAGATTTATCTCCTCAAATAAATCTGGACCAAGAGACCAGAGATTCTCTTCTTTGGTGGTTGTCACATGATCATCTGTCCAAGGGAATGTGTTTCCGCAGGCCAGCGTGGGTCATAGTGACGACGGACGCCAGCCTATTGGGCTGGGTTGCAGTCTGGAATTCCCTGAAAGCACAGGGATTGTGGACTCAGGAGGAGGTTCTCCTCCCGATAAATATTCTAGAACTGAGAACGATATTCAACGCGCTTCAGGCGTGGCCCCAGTTGGCAAGATTCCTAAGATTCCAGTCGGACAATATCACGACTGTAGCATATATCAATCATGGGGGGGGGGGCAAAGAGTTCTCTAGCGATGCTAGAGGTTACCAAAATAATTCAATGGGCAGAGACTCACTCTTGCCATCTATCAGCAATCTATATCCCAGGAGTTGAGAACTGGGAAGCGGATTTTCTAAGTCGTCAGACTTTTCATCCGGGGGAGTGGGAACTCCATCCGGAGGTGTTTGCACAATTGATTCAGCAATGGGGCACACCAGAATTGGATCTGATGGCGTCTCATCAGAATGCCAAACTTCCTTGATACGGGTCCAGGTCAAGGGATCCTCAGGCAGTACTGATAGATGCTCTAGCAGTACCCTGGTCGTTCAACCTGGCTTATGTGTTTCCACCATTTCCTCTCCTTCATCGTTTGATTGCCAGAATCAAACAGGAGAGAGCTTCAGTGATTTTGATAGCACCTGCGTGGCCACACAGGACTTGGTATGCAGACCTGGTGGACATGTCATCTCTTCCACCATGGCCTCTGCCCCTGAGACAGGACCTTCTGATTCAAGGTCCGTTCCAGCATCCAAATCTTGTTTCTCTGCGACTGACTGCTTGGAAATTGAACGCTTGATCTTATCCAAGCGGGGGTTCTCTGAGTCGGTCATAGATACCTTGATTCAGGCTCGAAAGCCTGTCACCAGGAAAATTTATCATAAGATATGGAGTAAATATCTTTATTGGTGCGAATCCAAAGGCTACTCATGGAGTAAGATCAGGATTCCTAGGATTTTGTCCTTTCTCCAAGAAGGATTGGAGTAGGGGTTATCAGCTAGTTCCTTAAAGTGACAGATATCTGCTTTATCAATTCTACTGCACAAACGTCTGGCAGATGTTCCAGATGTTCAGTCGTTCTGTCAGGCTTTAGTTAGAATCAAGCCTGTGTTTAAACCTGTTGCTCCGCCATGGAGTTTGAATTTAGTTCTTAAAGTTCTTCAAGGGGTTCCGTTTGAACCTATGCATTCCTTCTCTGTGTCCTAATCCTTCCTCTAAGAAGGAGCGTCTATTGCACAACTTGGATGTGGTTCATGCTTTAAAGTTTTACTTGCAAGCTACCAAAGATTTCCGTCAAACATCTTCTTTGTTTGTTGTCTATTCTAGAAAACGTAGAGGTCAAAAAGCTACGGCTACCTCTCTTGCCTTTTGGCAGAAAAGCATCATCCGTTTGGCATACGAGACTGCTGGACAGCAGCCTCCTGAAAGAATTACAGCTCACTCTACTAGAGCGGTGGCTTCCACATGGGCTTTTAAAAAGGATGCTTCTGTTGAACAGATTTGTAAGGCTGTGACTTGGTCTTCACTTCATACCTTTTCCAAATGTTACAAATTTGATACCTTTGCTTCTTCGGAGGCTATTTTTGGGAGAAAAGTTCTTCAAGCAGTGGTGCCTTCTGTTTAACCATCTGTCTTGTCCCTCCCGTTCATCCGTGTCCTGTAGCTTTGGTATTGTATCCCACAAGTAAAGGATGAATCTGTGGACTCGTCTTACCTTTATAGAAGAAAACTAAATTTATGCTTACCTGATAAATTGATTTCTTCTATGGTAAGACAAGTCCACGGCCCGCCCTGTCATTTTAAGACAGATTGTATTTTTTGATTTAAACTCAGTCACCTCTGCACCTTGTAGTTTCTCCTTTTTCTTCCTGTACCTTCGGTCGAATGACTGGGGGGTGGAGCTAAGGGAGGAGCTATATAGACAGCTCTGCTGTGGTGCTCTTTGCAACTTCCTGTAGGGAAGGATAATATCCCACAAGTAAACAATGAATCCGTGGACTCGTCTTACCGTAGAAGAAATCAATTTATCAGGTAAGCATAAATTTAGTTTTTTTTTCTTATGAGAGAGGTTTAATCCAATTAGAATTTTTGTTGTTGTCTTTACAAATAGATGACAATAATAGTTAGAAATGTGCAAAGTGCCTCCAAATTATGTAGTGCTGTTAAATCCAGAGGTGTGGGTCTCCCTACAATATTTGTTTTTATTGTGATTAAACGGTGCATTTTGTAGTATATAGAACTGATTGATTTTATCAGGGGCTATAGTAGTGTGGCAATATGCTGCTGCTATTATATGGAGGTATGTAACTAACTTAATTACACTGCCCATAAATACTTAGAGGAATTTAAATCCCTGGGGAGGAGGGACTGGGTATAATAAGCAAAGAAACCGATAATACGGGTCTGGAAAAAGCAAATGTCTATGAGAGTCAAGTATTACCCCAGTACAATGGATTTCATAATTAGCGAGATTGCTTGGGAATGACACTGTGCTATAAGGGGGGACCACTAATCATTTTTAGGGTGAAATATAAATATTGGTTTCATCCATGAAAACACCGTATTAAATTGCATAATAGGTTTTCTTAGAGAAAATATATATACAGAGAAGCGCAGAGAGCTCCAAGCCTTTAGTTACCACAAGAGTAGTGATATAGGGAGAATAGCGTCCATCAGAAAGGATTACTGTAAAGCAAGGTTTTGCTATGATACCACACACATTCGCAACCCTATTTATATGTTTGGTCTGAACATTTCTGAAGTAATATACAAGATAGGTGCAGATTTTGGCAAAGTGCCTAAAATGTGTGTGTACTTTAATCCTGGTTGTAGTCAAACGTGAAAGTGTTGTAAAAGATAACACACACACTCTCATTCAAACACATACACCACACATACTGTCATACAACACACACTGTCATACAACACACACACCCTCACACAACACACACATACAACCGCACACACTCTGATACAACACACACACTCTAATACAACACACACATACACACCGCACACACTTGCATAATACACACATATACACACCGCACACACTCTGATACAACACACACTCTCATACAAACACATACACACCGCACACACTTGCATATTACACACATATACACACCACACACATACACACCGCACACACTTTCATACTACACACATATACACACCGCACACTGATACAACACACACACATACTCACCGCACACACTCTAATACAAAACACACTGCACACACTCTCATACAGCACACACACTGTCCTGTAACACACACCTATCTCCTACAACACACACATACACAACACACACATACACAACGCACACACTCTCATAGCGCACACACTCTGATACAATACACACCACACACACTCTTCTACAACACACTAATACACCGCACACACTCTGATACAATACACACCGCACACACTCTCATACAACACACATACACACTGCACACACTCTCATACAACGCACACATACACACCGCACACACTCTCGTACAACACACCGCACACACTCTCGTACAACACACCGCACACACTCTCGTACACCACACCGCACACACACTCGTACAACACACCGCACACACACTCATACCGCACACACTTTCATACAACACACTGCACACACTCTTATACAACACACACATACACACCGCACACACACTCATACCGCACACACTCTGATACAACACACACCACACACACACTCTCCTACAACACACACACACCACACACTCTGACACTACAACACACATACACACCACACACACTCTCATACAACACATACACTCTCATACAACACACACACACACACTCATACAACACACACACACCACACACACTCTCCTACAACACACACACCGCATACACTCTCATACAAAACACACACTCTCATACAACACACACTCTCATACACACACACACACACCGCACACACTCTCATACAACACACACACTCATACAACACACACTCTTACAACACACACTCTTACAACACACACTCTTACAACACACACTCTCTTACAACACACACTCTCATACAACACACACACACTCTCATACAACACACACACACTCTCATACAACACACACACCCCACACACACTGTCATACAACACACACACACTCTCATACAACACACACCCCACACACACTGTCATACAACACACACATACACACCACACACACTGTCATACAACACACATACACACCACACACACTGTCATACAACACACACATACACACCACACACACTCTCTCATACAACACACACATACACACCACACACGTTGCGAACCAGTAATGGGTCCCAACCTGTGGTTTGAAGAACCCTGCTGTAAAGCAAGCAGTAGAACTTTGTACCAAGAGAGCTCAGTTTTACAAAAACTGTATGGGCTAAAGATTGCTATTATTATTTATTTTATGAGTTGATAAATTATAATCATGTGTGGTGAGACAATGTTTTTAGACTTTTTTTTTTTTTTTTGCTGATATCCCTCTGTATAAAAAACCTATTTAAAAGGAAGTAACAGAATACAAATCCGTTCTCATTTCATAGTCCTATGCGATTAATATTGATATTTTATTTTTACTTCCTTCTTGTAGGTTTTAATCCATCATGGAATGAAACATTTGTGTTTGACATTGATGTACCAGCCCTGGCAATGGTCCGGTTCCTGGTGGAAGACTACGATGCATCTTCATGGAATGATTTTGTTGGACAATACACAGTACCGCTGACAAGTTTACAGCTGGGTAAAACTGCACCTTTTTACCTTAAACGTTTTCTTGAAGCTAACATTTTCTATACTTTATTGTGTTCCCAGTGGTCCATTGTACATGCTGGATTGTATTCAATTGTTAGCCGACGTGTCCTTAATCTTTATTTTTATTTTGAAATAGTTTTTGCCTGTACCTTCACTGTAGAAAAGCTATGAAACAGGAGCCAATAGCACTGATTAATCTCCCCAGTTGGGGTAGGAGAGAGACAGATATTTTTATATCTAAAATAGCTGGTTGTGCACAGCCATAATTAGCAATACTTAACTATGTTTAGACATAGACAACATTAGCAGGTCTGCTTTACCTGCAGGCTTAGCCCATTTGGGTGGACATATCCTTGACAACAACAAGTGATGGTGTTATAAGCAAAACCAGCAATCTAAAATATCAAAGCCCATCGTCCTGCATAACGTGCATACATCACAGCTGCAGAAAGCTCCAAAGTCTGCTCTTCCTGAGTTGCAGGCATCTTTCTGCATATGGAAACGGAGTAGAATCTGTGCTCCGGTTCCATATGAAGGCAGATGCCAGATTGTTACAGACAGTGACACTGTGTGTGTCACTGTCTGTAACAATCAACTCCTGGGGCCGGTGTGAGTGTGGAAGGGAAGGCATGTGGGCCTTGCGGCGGAGAAAGTGGGAGAGGCCCTACCTACAGAAAATAAAATTGAAGGGAGAGGGAGGGATGGGGAACTACACTACAGAAAAGTGGAGGAATAGGTGTGGGGGTGCCCTTACTAATGATCGCCAGAGTGGGTGGTTTGGGGACCACTAAACTACAGAAAATGTTTTTAAAAAAATCTAATAAATTAAAAAAATATTTATTTATATATTTGGTACTGGTAGACAGCTGCCAGTACCATAAATGGCTACCATTAGTTGGAGGTTGAGGAGCTATTTGGGTCGAACAGGGAGGTGGGAGGGTTGTGGAGGATCATTACACTGCACACACAAAAAAAACAAATGAATAATAATGAAAATTTTTAAAATTGCATACTGGCAGACTGTCTACCAGTACCTAAGATGGTGGGACTTAGTGTGGGTGGGGGAGGGAGCTGTTTGGGAGGGAAATCTCTATACTATACAGCTAAAATGAACATTACAAGCTAACCCCTTTACTGCAAGGAATAATAGAAGTGTGGTGTGCATCTGCAATTATTGACATGCTAATTACCAAAAACCAGTGGCAAAGCCATGTTTATCTGCTATTTATAAACACAGGGAATTCAATAGAAGCTTTTACAATTATTTGTGTCATGATTGCCCAAGCAGTATATAAATGATTTCAGCGAGAAACCCAAAGTTTATGAAAATGTTAATGATTTTTTCCTTTTTAGCAATGAGTCCATAGCTTCATAACGTGGAATATATTCCAGACTATCAGGAGGAGGTCAATAACCCTCACAGAGCTTTTGTCCCTCCCACTTTCTCTCCCTCTCCACTTTGTTCTTGGCCTCTGAGGTAAGAGGTTGAAGATTTCAGTCAGGAGAATGGGTTCTTCATCAAGACATATTCGACCAGCTTATTCTATATTGGGTTCTACCATGTATAGATCTAGTGGTGTACAAGCTAAATCACAGCTTCAAGCATATTTGTGCCAGATATAGAGACTCCAGTGCTCTATGATAGATGCCTTAGTTTGTCCCTACATTTTTCATTTAGCGTTCCTGTTTTCTCAATGTGTTCCCGTATCAAGAGTCATTGCAAGAATCAAACCGGGTTTAGCTTTAGTAATTCTCTTAGCTCTGGCGTGGGACTGCAGAACTTGGTATGCAGACCTAATTCAGTTGTCTTCTCTACCTACATGGACACTACACCTAAGGAATGATCTTCTGTCTCAAGGACATATGTTTCACCTGGATCTCAATTTGCTGAATTTGACAGTGTGAAGGTTAAACGCTTAGACCTCAAGATCAGGGGTTTCTCTGACTCAGATATCATAAAATCTAGATAAATTACTTTCTTTGGTGTTCTTTGTGAGTTTTTTTTCTTGGAAATCCTTTGAAATTCTCAGAATACTTCAGTTCCTGCAGGATGGACTATATAAGGGCCTATTGGCTAGTTCTCTAAAGGGTCAGATATCTGCATTAACTGTTTTGCTTCTCAAAAAGTTGGCTAAGTTGCCAGATGTTCAAACTTTTGTTCAAGCCCTGGTGAGAATTTATCCTGTTGTTAGACCAATTTCTTATCCTTGGAACTTGAATTTAGTTCTCTCTGTTCTGTAAGGTATTGCTTTTAAACCTATGCTTATTTTAGACCTTAAATGGTTGTCCTGGAAGGTTCTTTTTCTTCTAGTCATTTCTTCAGCTAGAAGAGTTTTGGAATTATCAGCTCTATCTTGTGATCCTTAATTTCTGACTTTTCACAAAGATAAGGCAGTCCTGTGGACCAAATATGATTTTCTTCCAAAGATGTTATCTTCAGAAAATATTAGTCAGGAAATAGTTGCTCCTCCTTTGTGTCCAAAGCCTAATAATCCAAAGAAAGATTTCTTCACAACCTAGATGTTGTCAGAGTATTTTTTTTAGACAAACTTCCAGTTTATTTGTCCACTACTCTGGTCCTAGGAAGGGTCAGAAAGCTACGTAGGGTGGTGGCCCTGGAATCCTGGCTCAAGCAGATTATTTGTAAGGCTTACTTGGTTGTGGTAAAACCACCACCAAAAAGATTAACAGCTCATTCTACGAGATCAGTATCTTGTTACTGAGCTTTCAAGGATGATGCCTCCTTGTAACAGATTTGCAAGGTGGAAACTTGGTCTTCCCTTCACACTTTTTCACCCAAATTTAATCATTTTGACATTTATGCTTCTTCTGATGTAGCTTTTGGCAGGAAAGTCCTTCGGGCCATAGTATCCGGCAAATAGGAACTGTCTACTTTTTGTCCCACCCGTCCTTAACATGGACTCTCAGCTTGGGTATTGTATCGCATATGTTATGAAGCTATAGACTCGCATCAGCTATGAAGGAAAACAGAATTTATGCTTTTTTTTTTATCTCTGGGTTTAACAGGCATTTTGGGTGAGATAGTGTTACCGTGAGTAATAAATTTTTCCATCAATAGTGACAAAAAAGCAAAAAAACAATCAAACACTGAGAACAACAAATAAAATGCAAATCCCCTGTGTGGGGAAAGACAAATACCGTGATATCGCAATTAGTGCAGCAAAAAAAAAATTTTTTTTATTTTTTTTTTTCTCTCCTCTTCCTTTCTTTCTCTTTTTTTTTTTTTCCCCTAAGTGAATACCTATATAAGTGAATATAATCTAATGTGATACATACAATCAAAATACAAGAAAAATAATAAATAAGCTATATAATATAGAACCTATACTAAGTATAATGGTTATATATTCTATAGACAGTGACAAGGGCCGAAGCCCTTGGGGAAAAATGCCTGAAACTTTATAGCTTAAACAACCAGAAAGAAATAATGAATTTGGGGTCAAGGACAACCAGTTATATTCTTGCCTGCACAAACATACAGACAAATACGTATAGAAACCTTGTTCTGCTAGACCTGCCAAAAGAGGATGAGAGTAAACAATATTAAATTTGAACAAGACCCTGATTAGTAACCCCTAGACTGATTAAACCCCCAGCTATATCAGAGAGTCTCTGGGATTCAGGGCCCGCCTTACACAGTCCCAGCTAAGATTGAAGCTTCGAATCGGCGACAATTTGAGCAGACGGTCAGAGAAACATGCAAAGATCTTAAAAAGTCACCTTTATGCTCCGAGCATCCAGGAGCAAAAGATAGAACACCGTGGGAGAGTCTGAATCCTTAGTTGGTGGCAGGGTAAAACCGTAGCTGAGCCGACTCTGGAGAAACTGGCGTCCGGCCAGGAGCGCTCCCACCCGGGGGAGCAGTACAGATGAAGTGACCGGAAATTTAGCATGCAAGGCCCTGGAGCCTTATCTCTTTAAACCATGCTGACAGGTGCTGGACCACTTGTACCTGGATCCAGGAGACCACTGCCCAGCAGGAGCAAAAACACTCGGGACCCTTGCGCGCCCCAGAGCGGTGCACCCGCATCTGGCAGTGAGCCCGCCTCCAAGCCCAGCACGCCTTCCTCTGTACCGGAGCAAGCCCTCCAGGAAAACCCCTCCGGGGCTGAAAAGACACCGAGCCGACACAGCTGTCACTCACACAGCACCACTCTGGCTCCTCTCATCCCCTCCTCCGCCGCTCCACTGGACCAATGAGAGAGCCCGTAAGCCCCGGCAATTCAGCAGAACACAGTCAGAGGTGTGGAAGATCCTTAATTCTCCTTGAAGTTCTGACATTCCTTTCCAGCATAACTAGCGTTGATGCGGATTCACCGCAGCATAGGCAGCATCTCAGGTTTTCCTTCGCTTGCGATATCCTGTCAAGCAGTGCGCCCGAGCCCTTTCAGGTACAATGGGGCAGAAACGTGAAGGCAGTGATAGCAAGCATCGGACAAGACGCCGACCTGGAGCACCTGTGTAGAGCTCCGCCTTTCTCACCGGAAACCCCAAGCCAGAATTTATGCTTACTGATACATTAATTTCCTTTTGGCTGATGAGAGTCCACAGCCCTCAATCTATTTTTTTTTTTTTATGGGTGACCGTTTTTTTTTTTGTTTTTTTTTTGCACCTTAAAAAACCCTTCTTTCTGTCCTATCTTTTGTTTTCTGTCTCCTCTGCTCGGCTATATGTAAACTGGAGAGTGAGAGGAGTGGGAGGGACTAAAGCTCTGTGTGGGTTCTTGACTTCCTCCTGATAGGGCTGCAATATATCCCACATGATATGAAGCTATGGACACTCATCAACCAAAAGGAAATAAATTTATTGGTAAGCATAAATTCTGGGGTGTTTTTTTTTTTTTTATATATGATCACATTTGGCTGTGAAATGGTGGCATGTAATATACCAAAAATGGGCCTAGATCAATACCTTGGGTTGTATACTTAAAAAATATATATATAGTTTTGACAGGTAAAAAAACAAAAAAAAACAAAGCTCTATTTCATTTTAAATGGAGTTATAGCAAAAATGTTAAAAATTCTCCAGTATTTTTGGGCAAATTCTTCTCTAAAATTTCACGGTAACAGGGGGTTAAGGGGGACCCAAACTTAATAGTACAGTGTCCCTTTAAAGTGAATGTTAAGTTTCATCAAGTAGTGCCCGGTCTTAAAAAATACTATTAAAAACAGGGGCACTTTCATTGATGAAACTTTACATTGCACTATATTTGTAAAATACCTCTTCGTCTTGAAAGCCGCTCCAGCGCTTCGCCAGCCCGTCACAAGCCTCTTCCTACGTTATAAATTCCTCCAATCACGGCGTTGCTTTAGGCCAATGTTTCTTACCGGAGGGGGGGAGCTGTAATTGGAGGATGCCAGAATCGTCATTGCTGACTTAGGAAGAGGCTTGTGACGGGTTGGAGGGTCTGGAGGGGCTTTCAAGACGAAGAGGTAAGTATTTCTACAAATATGGTGCAATGTAAAGTTTCATCAATGAAAGTGCCCCTGTATTTAATAGTAATTTTATAAAACCGGGCAATACTTGATGAAACTTTACATTCACTTTAACAGTCACAAAAAAAAACAATTTCAGAATGACATAAAACAACTGCAGGGCTTGTTTCAAAAGTTAACTTGAAAACTCTGTATGATACTTTATAATTTTGTTTGCTCCTTCCTCAGGCTTTGTTTTCCGCTGTGTTTAAATGATTTTGATTACATTTTGAATCAGTTGATGATTGTACATTTATAATAAATAACCCAAAATAAGAAATTATGTCTTAATGCAAAAACATTTAACATTTAAGGTCTGCATTCAGCAAATCATATATTTAAATCAAGTGTTAAAGGGACACTGCACACAAAACAAATTCTATCATCAGTGTGAAAGAGCAGCATCTAAACATGCTCAATTTCTCTTACATTGGTGTATCCGGTCCACATATTCATCCTTACTTGTGGGGATATTCTCAATCCCTACAGGAAGAGGGCAAAGAGAGCACACAGCATAGCTGTCCATAAGCTCCCCTCAGGCTCGGCCCCCCCAGTCATTCTCTTTGCCGCTCATAACAAATAGCATCTCCACGGGAGGGTAAAGAGTTTGTGGTGTTAGATTTGTAGTTTTTTTATTTCTTCAATCAAAAGTTTGTTATTTTTAAAATAGTGCCGGTTTGTACTATTTACTCAAGGCAGAAAAGTGGATGAAGATTTCTGCTGAGAGGAGTTGATTTTAGCACCCTTATCTAAAATCCGTTGCTGTTCCCACATAGGACTGTTAAGTACCGGAAAATATCAGTCGGGGGAAACAGTTTGCAGGCTTATCTGCTTCAGGTATGCTCAGTCATTTTTCTCTAACAAGACCTCGTATTGCTAGAAGACTGACAGAAATCCCCATGAGGGAAGGTAAGCCATTTTCTCAGGACTCAGTATAGAAGGATGGCTTAGATTAAAGGGCTTAAATACTGGTGGACACTTTTATGGGCTAATTCGCTTGCTTTATTATCATAATAGCATGTTTTCAAAGTGTTTGTTAAGAGTTGGTACACTTTCTGGGGGTTTTAATACGCCTGGGCATATTGCAAGACACCTAATCTGTCTTGAAAGGCCCCATCACTCCGGAATGAAGAGGGTGGGGGCCTCATTTTCCGCGCCTCAGTTGCGCAGTTGATTTACAAGGCAGAGACATACGACTTCACGTGCAGAGTCCAGAGACTTCAGAAGGACTGCAGAGAGGCTTATTTTTCGGCTACAAATAATCCCTAAGGAAGGTAAAAGCCACAGCAGAGCTGTGGCACAGTGCTGTATTATTTTGTAACCGGTAGCCTGCTTCTTTTAGCTCCGGTTTGGGCAGTAAGGGGTTACTGATCTGAAAATTTGTGTGCAATCCTTTCAAAGCATTAGGATAATGTGGTGAAAGTTTCATTAAGATTGGATGTTTTTTGACGTTTTTGTAAAAAAGTGTGTGCTTTTTATTATTTAAAGACACAGTAACGTTTTTCAAGAGGTGATTATATTGCATTATAGTGCTGTCTAAACATGTCTGAGCCTTCAGATAGACCCTGTTCTTTGTGTTTAAAAGCCATGGCGGTACCCCCATTGCATTTATGTTTAAAGTGTGCTATAGCGTCTAAACATTTTAAAGACCATGCAGTGACACTTAAAAATGTAGCCCTAGATGATTCTTTAGCAGAAGGTATTGAGGATAGTACTCTTTCCTCTCCTCTTGTGTCGCGACAACCACTTTTGCCAGCGCAAGCGATGCCCAGTACCTCTAGCGCATCGATCCCTGTTACCTTACAACAATTAGCAGCAGTAATGGATAATTCTCTTGCAGCATTTTAATTCCAAACTGCCACATTTCCAAGGAAGCGTGATCGCTCAGTTTTAAATACAGAAAATGAGCAATCAGAAGCGCAGGGATAATTTTATCTGTAGTACCCTCACAACAATCTGAGTTGGCGGTGAGGGATGGCCTGTCTGAGGGAGAAATTTCTGACTCAGGAAAAGTTTCTCAGCAGGCAGAGCCAGATACCATAGCGTTTAAAATTTAAGCTAGAACACCTCCGCGTCCTGCTTAAGGAGGTCTTAGCTACGCTAGATGATTGTGACCCCTTGGTGTCCCAGAAAAATTGTGTAAAATGGGACAAATTCTTAGAGGTCCCGGTACACACTGAGGCGTTCCGATCCCTAAGAGGGTGGCGGATATTGTGACTAGGGAAGTGGGAGGAGACCAGGTGTACCCTTTGTTCCCCCCTCCTATATTTAAGAAAATGTTCCCCATAATTGACCCTAGACGGGGACGCGTGGCAAACGGTCCCTAAGGTTGAGGGGGCAGTTTCTACACTAGCCAAGCGCATGACTATACCAATAGAAGACAGTTTGCGCTTTCAAAGATCCTATGGATAAAAAATTAGAAGGTTTACTTAAGAGAATATATGTTCAACAAGGGTTTCCTTCTTCAACCAATTTCTTGCATTATTCCTGTAATCACTGCAGCGGCTTTTGGTTTGAGGAACTGGAAAACTCGCTCCAGAAGGAGACGTCTTATGACGAAGTTTATGGATAGAATTCAAGCCCTGAAACTGGCTAATTTCTTTCATCACAGATGCCGCTTTACAGTTAGCTAAATTAGCGGCGAAAAATTCTGGGTTTTGCCATTGTGGCGCGCAGAGCGCTTTGGCTAAAATCATGGTCGGCGGACGTGTCGTCCAAAACAAAATTGCTTAATATTCCTTTCAAGGGTAAGACCCTATTCGGGCCAGAATTGAAAGAGATCATTTCAGATATCACTGGGGGAAAGGGCCATGCCCTTCCACAAGATAGACCCTTTAAAGCTAAAAACAAGGCCAATTTTCGTTCCTTTCGCAATTTCAGGAACGGACCTGCTTCAACCTCTACAGCCGCTAAGCAAGAGGGTAACGCTTCCCAGCCCAAGCCAACATGGAAACCTTTGCAGGGCTGGAACAAGGGTAAACAGGCCAAGAAGCCTGCTGCTGCTACCAAGACAGCATGAAAGGGTAGCCCAAGATCCGGGACCGGATCTAGTAGGGGGCAGACTTTCTCTCTTTGCTCAGGCTTGGGCAAGAGATGTTCCAGATCCCTGGGCTCTAGAAATTGTTGCTCAGGGGTACCTTCTAGAATTCAAGGACTCTCCCCCAAGGGGAAGGTTCCACATTTCTCGATTGTCTTTAGACCAGACAAAGAGACAGGCGTTCTTACGCTGCGTAGAAGATCTTCTAAAGATGGGAGGTGATACACCCAGTTCCAACTGCAGAACAAGGACTGGGTTTTTACCTCAAACCTGTTTGTAGTTCCAAGAAGAAGGGAACTTTCAGACCAATCCTGGATTTAAAAATCCTAAACAAATTCCGAGAGTTCCATCATTCAAGATGGGAAACCATTCGACAATCTTACCGATGATTCCAGGAAGGTCAATATATGACTACCGTGGATTTAAAGGATGCGTACCTGCATATTCCTATCCACAAAGATCACCATCAGTTCCTAAGGTTCGCCTTTCTGGACAAGCATTACCAGTTCGTGGCTCTTCCCTTCGGGTTGGCCACTGCTCCCAGAATTTTCACAAAGGTGGCTAGGGTCCCTTCTAGCGGTGCTAGACCGCGGGGCATTGCAGTAGCACCTTACCTAGATGATATCTTAATACAAGCGTCGTCTTTTCACAGAGCAAAGGCCTCATACGGACATTGTTCTGGCCTTTCTAAGGTCTCACGGGTGGAAGGTGAACGTAGAAAAAAGTTCTCTCTGTCCCCGTTCACAAGGGTTCCCTTCCTGGGAACAATAATAGACTCGGTAGAAATGAAAAGCTTTCTGACGGAGGTCAGGAAGTCAAAGCTTTCAAATACTTGTCGAGTTCTTCATGCCATTCCTTCTGTGGCTCAGTGCATGGAGGTAATCGGTCTAATGGGTTGCAGCAAATGGAGTAGTCCTTTGCCAGAATTCATTTGAGACCACTGCAACTGTGCATGCTCAAACAGTGGATGGGGATTATGCAGATTTGTCTCCCCAGATACAAATGGACCAGAAAACCGAGAGACTCGCTCCTCTGGTGGTTGTCTCAGGATCACCTGTCTCAGGGAATGAGTTTCGCAGACCGGAGTGGATCTTTATCACGACCGAGCCCAGTCTCTTAGGCTGGGGCTCTGGGACTCCCTGGAAAGCTAAGGGTCTATGGTCTCGGAAGAATCTCTTCTCCCGATAAACATTTTGGAACTGAGAGCGATATTCTCCAGGCCTGGCCTCAGCTAGCGGAGGCCAAATTCATCAGGATTTCAGGTCAGACAACATCACGACTGTAGCGTACATCAATCATCAGGGAGGAACAAAGAGTTCCCTGGCGATGAGGGGAGGTATCCAAGATTATCAAATGGGCGGAGGATCACTCCTGCCATCTATCTGTAATTCACATCCCGAGGAGTAGACAACTGGGAGGCGGATTACCTGAGTCGGCAGACTTTCCATCCGGGGGAGTGGGAAACTCCACCCTGAGATTTTTGCTCAACTAACCCATCTATGGGGCATTCAGAACTGGATCTGATGGCGTCCCGCCAGAACTCCAAAGTTCCCCGTTACGTGGTCCAGGGATCCCAAGGCGACATTGATAGATGCTTTAGTGGCGCTTTGGTCATTCAATCTGGCTTATGTCTTTCCACCGTTTCCTCTTCTCCTCGGCTAGTAGCCAGAATCAAACAGAGAAGGCTTCGGTAATTCTGATAGCTCCTGCGTGGCCACGCAGGACTTGGTATGCAGACCTGGTGGATATGGTCATCGGCTCATAATGGAAGCTACCTTTGAGCAGGACCTCTAATCCAAGGTCCATTCAAGCATCCAAACCTAGTTTCTCTGCAACTGACTGCTTGGAGATTGAACGCTTAATTTCTAGCTTAAGCGTGGGTTTCTCTGAATCAGTTATAGATACTTTGATACAGGCTAGAAAGCCTGTTACTAGGAAAATTTACCATAAGAGTATGGCGAAAATATATTTGTTGGTGCGAATCCAAGGGTTACTCGTGGAGTAAGGTTAGGATCCAAGGATATTTGTCCTTTTCTCCAAGAAGGATTGGAGAAAGGGCTGTCAGCTAGTTCCTTAAAGGACAGATATCTGCTCTATCTATTCTGTTACACAAGCGTCTGGCAGCTGTGCCAGATGTTCAGGCGTTTGTACAGGCCCTAGTTAGAATCAAGCCTGTCTACAGACCTGTGGCTCCTCCATGGAGTCTAAATTTAGTTCTTTCAGTTCTTCAAGGGGTTCCGTTTGAACCTCTACATTCCATAGATATTAAGTTACTATTTGGAAAGTTTTGTTTTGGTAGCTATTTCTTCTGCTTTCTGAGTTTCAGAATTATCTGCTTTGGCAGTGTAATTCACCCTATCTGGTGTTCCTTACAGGTAAGGTGTTTTGCGTACAAACCTGGTTTCCTTCCAAAGGTGGTTTCCAATAAGAATATTAACCAGGAAATAGTTGTTCTTCTTTGTGTCCTAATCCAGTTTCTAAGAAGGAACGTCTGTTACACAATCTTGATGTGGTTCGTGCTTTAAAATTCTATCTAAAAGCGACAAAAGATTTACAGACAAACATCATCTTTGTTTGTCCGTCTATTCTGGCAAGAGGAGAGGTCAAAAAGCGACTGCTTACCTCTCTTTCTTTCTGGCTGAAAAGCATCATCCGATTGGCTTATGAGACCTGCTGGAAGGCAGCCTCCTGAACGAATTACAGCTCATTCCACTAGAGCTGTGGCTTTCCACATGGGCTTTCAAGAATGAGGCTTCTGTTGAACAGATTTGTAAGGCAGGGACTTGGTCTTCTCTGCATACATTTGCGAAATTTTACAAATTCGATACTTTTGCTTCTTCGGAGGCTATTTTTGGGAGAAAGGTTTTACAAGCAGTGGTGCCTTCCGTTTAGGTTACCTGACTTGTTCCCTCCCTTCATCCGTGTCCTATTGCTTTGGTATTGGTTCCCACAAGTAAGGATGAAGCCGTGGACCGGATACACCAATGTAAGAGAAAACAGAATTTATGCTTACCTGATAAATTTCTTTCTCTTACAGGTGTATCCGGTCCACGGCCCCGCCTGGCAATTAAGTCAGGTTTAAATTTATTTTTTAAAACTACAGTCACCACTGCACCCTATGGTTCTCATTTTCCTCCTAACCGTCGGTCGAATGACTGGGGGGGCGGAGCCTGAGGGGAGCTATATGGACAGCTCTGCTGTGTGCTCTCTTTGCCACTTCCTGTAGGGATTGAGAATATCCACAAGTAAGGATGAAGCCGTGGACCGGATACACCGTAAGAGAAAGAAATTTATCAGGTAAGCATAAATTCTGTTTCCTTTTTCTTTTCTTTCATCAAAAATTTGAAGTGAAAGCTTTAAATTACAACGTATACAGCAGTATCAGTTGTCCACTTCCTACTAATAATCATTTTTTACTAAAGCTTATTGGCTGATAGACATTTCCTTACTTATGCTCATTGGCGATAGGCACTTCATACTAATGATCAATGGCTGATAGGTGTTCCCTACTTATGCTTATTGGTGAAAGGAATTCCTTACTTATGCTCATGGGTGCTAGGCAGTGTCATATTTATATTTTGTGCTGCCCAGGTTTAGGCCTTTTTTTGCCATAATATTTTTGGTGAGGGTGTAACGTGACTCTTTTTTTTCATGGCATCTTCTAACTAAATGTTCGAGTATATGTGTGTGTTTGTGTGTGTACAGTGTGAGTGTGTGTAGTGCATGTATGTGTGGGTGTAGTTAGAAAGTGCTGCTTCCCCCCCCCCCCACAATCTGCCACCCCTAGGCAAGTGCCTTGTTTGCCTAGGCCAAAATACGCTCCTGGAGCTAGATGTTTCCTAATGGTTATTGGTTTATAGGAACTTCCTACTAGTGACTAATAGGCAGGAACTATAAATCACAGGAGCATTAGCTGAAAGTGTACAACTGTTATTAGTATGTCATTTTACCTTTTATACGGCTTTTAAATCATATTTAATTAAGCAAAAATAAAATACCAACATGTTCACTACTGCTTTTGAATATGGATATTCTTGAGAACATTGTCCTTTAAAGTCATTTTTTACTTAAACTATTATTCATTCTTACTAGCACTTTACCTTATCAATTTATTATAACCAAGGAGTTTGCCTTTTAAAGGGAGACATAATGTTTAATTGAAATGCATAGCTGTGGGATTTCAAATATAATTTGAAAAATTATTTTTTCAGTATGTATTTTGCAAAAATGCATGCATTAAAAGTGTATCACTATTAAATAGAAACTTAAAAGGGATATAATACCCATATGCTAAATTACTTGAAAGGGATGCAGTTACTGGTAAAAAGCGCACAAGAAAATATCACCTGAATATCTGATGTACAAATAGGAAGATATTTTACCTCAAAATGTATCCAGCTGACAATAGTAAGTGCTCTGTGAACAGTTAAGGCTTTGACACACTGCAAGCGATGCGGCGAGAGTCGAAGCAACTGCTTCGCGAGGCATTGCTTCTGAAGTTCAAATATTTCAACCTCTGAGCGCTCAGCTACGCACCTGACGCAAGCAGAGCGTGCAGAGATGAAAAACATAATTTATGTAAGAACTTACCTGATAAATTTCATTTCTTTCATATTGCAAGAGTCCATGAGCTAGGGACGTATGGGATATACAATTCTACCAGGAGGGGGCAAAGTTTCCCAAACCTCAAAATGCCTATAAATACACCCCTCACCACACCCACAATTCAGTTTAACGAATAGCCAAGTAGTGGGGTGATAAAGAAAGGAGTAAAAAGCATCAACAAAGGAATTTGGAAATAATTGTGCTTTATATAAAAAAATCATAACCACCATAAAAAGGATGGGCCTCATGGACTCTTGCCAATATGAAAGAAATTAATTTATTAGGTAAGTTCTGATATATATGTTTTCTTTCATCTAATTGGCATGAGTCCATGAGCTAGTGACGTATGGGATAGCAATACCCAAGATGTGGAACTCCACGCAAGAGTCACTAGAGAGGGAGGGATAAAATAAAAAACAGCCATTTTTCGCTGAAAAAAATTAATCCACAACCCAAAATATAGGTTTATTCTCATAAATGAAAGGAAAAACTTAAATCATAAGCAGAAGAATCAAACTGAAACGGTTGCCTGAAGAACTTTTCTACCAAAAAATGCTTCCGAAGAAGCAAATACATCAAAACGGTAGAATTTAGTAAATGTATGCAAAGAAGACCAAGGTTGCTGCTTTTGCAAATCTCATCAACTGAAGCTTCATTCTTAAAAGGCCCGATGAAGTGGAGAGCTGATCTAGTATAGCTGTAATTCTCTGAGGCGGGGCTTGACCCGACTCCTAACAAGCCTTGATGAATCAAAGGCTTTAACCACGATGCCAAAGAAACGGCAGAAGCCTTCTGACCTTTCCTAGAACCAGAAAAGATAACAAATAGACTAGAAGTCTTCCGAAATCTTTAGTAGCTTCAACATAATATTTCAGAACTCTCACCACATCCAAAGAATGTAAAGATCTCTCCAAAGAATTCTTAGATTAGGACATCAAGGAAGGGGACAACAATTTCTCTATTAATGTGCTAAAATTTCACAAGCCTTAGGTAAGAATTAAATGAAGTCTGCAAAACTGCCTTATCCTGATGAAAAATCAGAAAAGGAGATTCACAAGAGAGAGCAGATAAATTCAGAAACTCTTCTAGCAGAAGAGATGGCCAAAAGAAACAACACTAAAGAATGCATAGGCTCAAATGGAGGAGCCTGTAAAGCCTTCAAACCAAATTAAGACTCCAAGGAGGAGAGATTGATTTAATAACAGGCTTGATACGAACCAAAGCCTGAACAAAACAGTGAATGTCGGGAAGCTTAGCAATCTTTCTGTGAAATAAAACACGAAAGAGCAGAGATTTTGTCCTTTCAAGGAACTTGCAGACAAACCCTTATCCAAAACATCCTGAAGAAACTGTAAAATTCTAGAATTCTAAAAGAATGCCAAGAGAATTTATGAGAAGAACACATTGAAATATAAATCTTCCAACTTGATAGATAAATCTTTCTATAAACAGATTTACGAGCCTGTAATATAGTATTAATCAGAGTCAGAGAAACCTCTATGACTAAGCACTAGGCGTTCAATTTCCATACCTTCAAATTTAATGATTTGAGATCCTGATGGAAACAGACCTTGAGACGAGAAGTCCTAGTCTTAATGGAAGTGGCCAAGGTTGGCAACTGGACATCCGAACATGATCTGTATACCAGAACCTGGGAGGCCATGGCTGAGCCACCAGCAACACAAACGATTGCTCCATGATGATTTTGGAGATCACTCTTGGAAGAAGAACTAGAAGGCGGGAGAAAATATAAGCAGGTTGATAACACCAAGGAAGTGTCAACGCATCCACTGCTTCGCGCTGAGGATCCCTGGACCTGGACAGGTACTGGGGAAGTTTCTTGTTTAGATGAGAAGCCATCAGATCTATTTCTGTTAGACCCCACATCTGAACAACCTGAGAAAACACATCTGATGGAGGGACCACTCCCCCGGATGTAAAGTCTGACGGCTGAGGATAATCGCTTCCCAATTGGTCTATACCTGTGATATGAACCGCAGAGATTAGACAGGAGCTGGATTCCACCCAAGCAAGTATCCGGGATACTTCTTTCATAGCTTCGGGACTGTGAGTCCCACCCTGAAGATTGACATATGCCACAGTAGTGATATTGTCTGTCTGAAAACAAATGAACGGTTCTCTCTTCAACAGAGGCCAAATCTGAAGAGCCCCTGAAAATCACACGGAGTTCCAAAATATTGATTGGTAATCTCGCCTCTTGAGATCTCCAAACCCTTGTGCTGTCAGAGATCCCCAAACAGCTCCCCAACCTGAAAGACTTGCATCTGTTGTGATCACAGTCCAGTTTGAACGAACAAAAGAGGCCCCCTAGAACTATACGATGGTGATCTAACCACCAAGTCAGAGATAGTCGAGCAAAGGGGATCGCATCCAATGCTGCAGTCATGAGACCTAAAACTTCCATGCACATAGCTACTGAAGGGGAATGGCTGAGACTTGAAGGTTCCAACAGGCTGAAACCAATTTCAAACGTCTCTTGTCTGTTAGAGACATGGACACTGAATCTTTCTGGAAACCTAAAAGGTGACCCTTTCTGAGGAATCAAATAACCTTTTTGGTAAATTGATGCTCCAACCATGTTTTTGAAGAAACAACACTAGTTGATTTGTGTGAGATTCTGCAGAATGTAAAGACTGAGCTAGTACCAAGATATCGGTCCAAATAAAGAAACACCGCAATACCCAGCCCTCTCTCGTAATTACAGTGAGTAGGGCACCAAGAACCTTTGAAAAGATTCTTGGAGCTGTCGCTAGGCCAAAAGGGAAGAGCAACAAATTGGTAATGCTTGTCTAGAAAAAGAGAATCTCAGAAACTGATAATGATCTGGATGAATCGGAATATGAAGTTATTGCATCCTGTAAGTCTATTGTGGACATATAATGCCCTTGGTGAACAAAAGGCAGAAAGAGTCTTATAGTCACCATCTTGAAAGTTGGTATTTCTTACATAACAATTCAAAATTTTTAGATCCAGAACTGGTCTGAATAAATTTTCATTCTTTGGGACAATGAATAGATTTGAATAAAACCCCAGACCCTGTTCCTGAAACGGAACCGGCATGATTACACCTGAAAGCTCCAGGTCTGAAACACACTTCAGGAAAGCCTGAGTCTTTACTGGATTTGCTGGGATGCATGAGAGAAATATCTTCTCACAGGAGTCTTACTCTGAACTCCTATTCAATACCCCTGAGAGACAATACTCAGAATCCATGATTTCGGACAGAATTTGTCCAAACATCCTTGAAAAATCTTAATCTGCCCCCTACCAGCTGAGCTGAATGAGGGGCCGCACCTCATGCGGACTTGGGGGCTGGCTTTGGTTTCTTAAATGGCTTGGATTTATTCCAATTTGAAGAAGGTTTCCAATTGGAAACAGATTCCTTGGGGGAAGGATTAGGTTTCTGTTCCTTAATTGTCGAAAGGAACGTAAGGGGGTTAGAAGCTTTAGATTTTACCCTTAGATCTTTTATCCTGAGGCAAAAAAAAACTCCCTTCTCCACAGTGATAGTTGAAATATTCGAATCCAACTGATAACCAAATAACTTATTATCTTGGAAAGAAAGAGATAGCAATCTAGACTTAGAAGTCATGTCAGCATTCCAAGATTTAAGCCACAAAGCTCTTCTACGCTAAAATAGCTAAAGACATAGATTTAACATCAATTTTGATGATATCAAAAATGGTATCACAAATAAAATGATTAGCATGTTGAAGCAATCAAACAATGCTAGACAAATCAGAATCCAATTCTTGTTGCGCTTAAATGCTCCAACCAAAAAGTTGATGCAGCTGCAACATCAAGCCAAAGAAATTGCAGCCTTAGAAGATGACCAGAATATAAAATAGGCTTTCCTAGATAAGATTCAAGGTTTCCTATCCAAAGGATCTTTAAAAGAAGTACTATCTTCCATAGGAATAGTTGTATGTTTAGCAAGAGTAGAGAGAGCCCCATCAACTTTGGGGATCTTTTCCCAAATCTGCAATGTAACTGCTGGGCAAAGGATACAATTTTTTTAAACCTTGAAGAAGGAATAAAAGATTGTACCAGGCCTATTCCATTCCTTAGAAATCATATCAGAAATAGTATCAGGAACTGGAAAAATTTCTGGAGGTAACCACAGGAGGTTTATAAACAGAATTTAAACTTTTACTAGTCTTAATATCAAGAGGGACTAGTTTCCTCAATATCCAATGTAATCAACACTTCTTTTAACAAGAATGTATGTACTCTATCCTATATAATAAAATGCCAAGTGTGTTTGTCCGAAGCTGTCATGCGCAGTAGAGACAGCACAAGGACAAACACACCTGGCCTTTGAGTCCTAGTTGATCTGCGGCAGAATGGGTGTGATTGAGGGGCGTAGCGACGTGAAAGGGGCGTGGTCGGGCGTGGAATTGCCGGTGAAGGGGCGTGGTCGAGAGAGAGAGAGAGAGAGAGAGAGAGAGGGAGAGGGAGAGATAGATAGGGGAAGGGAGAGAGAGAAAGAAGAGGGTGAATAGAGAGAGGGGAGAGAGACAGCAATAGAGAAGGGGAGAGAGACAGCAAAGATAGAGGGGGAGAGAGACAGCAAAAGATAGAGGGGGAGAGAGACAGCAAAAGATAGAGGGGGAGAGAGACAGCAAAAGATAGAGGGGGAGAGAGACAGCAAAATAGGGGGGAAGAGAGACAGCAAAATAGGGGGAAGATAGACAGCAAAAGAGAGGGGGGAGAGAGCAAAAGGAGGGGGGAGGGAGAGACCGCAAGGGGGGTGGGACCGCTGCTACTGCAAAAAATGCCCCGGTGTGAACGGGCTTTAGGACTAGTTTTAAATAAATAAGTAGATTGTCAGAGTCAATATCTGAGGAAGGATCTTCTGAATCAGATAGATCCTTATCGAGGAGGATAATCCAGTATGTTAGTCGGTCATTTGAAATTTCATCATCTTTATGAGAAGTTTTAAAGACCTTTTACGTTTATTAGAAGGCGGGATGGCAGACAGAGCCTTTGAATAGAATCAGCAATAAAATCTTTTAAATTCACAGGTATATCTTGTACATTAGATGTTGAAGGAACAAACAATAAGGCAATGCACTATTACTGATGGATACATTCTCTGCATGTAAAAGCTTATCATGACAACTATTACAAACCACAGCTGGAGAAATAATCTCCACAAGTTTACAACAAATGTACTTGCTTTGGTAAACTGTTATCAGCAGCAGGGTTCCAACAGTGATTTCTAAAACAGGATCAGATTGAGACCTTGCAAAAGTAAGAGAAAAAACAACATATAAAGCAAATTATCAATTTCCTTATATGACAGTTTCAGAATGGGAAAAAAAAATGCAAACAGCATAGCCCTCTGATAGAGAAAAAAGGCAAGGAGGCATATAGAAATGGGGTCTTAAATAATGAAAATATTTGCGCCAAGTATGACGCACAACACAAACAGAATTTTTTTTGGCGTAACAACATCCGAAATGACACGCTCGGGTCATCAAAGACGCAACCTTGTGAAAGGACTCGGCATCAACAAAGACGACGGAAATTACGAATTTGCGTCATTGAACGGTAATTTCACGGCAAAAAAAATCGCGCGCCAAAAATGACGCAATAAACTTTTTTTTGCACTCTCGCAAGCCTAATTTTGCCAGCGAATTAAAAAAGAACAGTCAATTGAAAGTATAGATATATATATATATATATACCCCTGGTAAGAATTTTTTTCCTAAAAAATGCATTTCCCAGATATGAAACAGACAGTCTGCAAAAAGTATATATTACTTAAACCTGGCACATGGCAAATATAAGTACAATACATTTATTTAGAACTTTATATAAATACATAAAGTGCCAAACCATAGCTGAGAGTGTCTTAAGTAATGAAAACATACTTACTAAAAGACACCCATCAACATATAGCAGATAGCCAACCAGTACTGAAACGGTTATCAGTAGAGGTAATGGAATGAAAGTATATTGTCGATCTGAAAAGGGAGGTAGACGATGAATCTCTACGAGCCGATAACAGAGAACCTATGAAATAGATCTTCTGTGAGGAGAAACCATTGACATTCAATAGGTGATACTCCCTTCACATCCCTCTGACATCACTGTACTCTGAGAGGAAACAGGCTTCAAAAATGCTGAGAAGCGCATGTCAACGTAGAAATCTTAGCACAAACTTACTTCACCACCTCCATAGGAGGCAAAGTTTGTAAAACTGAATTGTGGTGAGGGGTGTATTTATAGGCATTTTGAGGTTTGGGAAAATTTGGCCCCTCTGGTAGGATTGTATATCCCATACGTCTCTAGCTTATGGACTCTTGCAATTACATGAAAGAAAGGCCACATAATCACACTGCACGCCGCGCCACTCAGTGTTTCACAACCTTTATGCTGTTCGATAGGAATCAGCTGCATCTTGGGGGGGTACAGCCAATCAGCTTCATCAATTCTGATTCCACACTTTGCTTTACTATGATCTCATGAGATTTCACTGAAATCTTGTGAGATTTAATAGCAAACTTCCATAAAGTGACAAGGATAACATGACTATGCCTGCACAAGACAGATGCACACTCCAAGGTCCTGGGACGTAGCATCCTAATTGGCCTGCTTAAAGTCCCTTTACAATGGGATGTGGTTACTGAGGAAATGTTGATGTAAAAATATCTTATGTTTTTACATAGAAATGTTCAGGTGATATTTTCTAAGTCCGCATGTTACAGCTATGCTGCAGTTACTATAAAGTTATTCAACATTTGGATTATTATGTCCCTTTAATGTGAATAGCAGGGCCATAGGCCAAGCTATAATCACTTTCCTTAGCATGAATCAGAACCTATTAAATGTATGGGGAGCCAGCCGCAAGCTTTCGTTCTGCAGAGATATTTTTCTTATAGATATTTTCCATCTCAGCGTAATAGCACACAGACATGCACAAGAAAGAAACTCCCAGCCATGTTTTTGATATTCGCTGCTATCAGGAGTCATTAGCAGCCTGTTTTTGTCTACCTATACACAGAAACATTAACCAAAGAACTTAAATAATTCTTTGGAGAAACTAAAGCTTATGTATTCTTTGAAAGGAGTCGTGGGGGACAGGCATTCTTTTGTTTGGACCTGCAAAAGCTCAAGGAAGAAGAAGCTACAAGGCTGTTCTATCAATTTGTGTCTGCAGTAGCACATTGTCACGATGAGGAGTTTTATTGAGTGAAAACTGGAAAGTTGGGAGGATGCATAAATTCTTAAAGGAACTGATGGTCTTTCTCTCTGACAAGCATGGATGTCCAGCCTGTTTTAGTCCAGAAATCTTGAATACAAATAGCAGCTACTCTGGCAAAGCTGCAGATGTATGGAGTCTAGGGGGTGATGCTTTACACCATGTTGATAGGTAGCTACCCATTTCATGATATTGAGCCTAGTTCTTTGTTCAGCAAGATATGTCGTAAGACAGTTTAACATTCCAGAGACATTATCCCCCCAAAGCGAAATGCCTCCTTAGTAGCGTAGTATACTTCGTAGAGAGCCAACAGAAAGGCTGACAATTCGAAGAAAGTTCTGGACCATCCATGGTTTTCAACACATTTTGAATGCTTTGAGTCAGGATATGGTGCTAGGAAATGCCGGATCAACAGGTGCCTGACGTGAACATGGATGAGGGTACAAACACTTTCTTTAACTGAGCACAAAATTAGTTTCTTTTTGGTACTTGAGCTAAACATAGGCCACATTAAAGAATCCTTCCTGACGGTATTATTTAAAATCTGTATTGTCCTAGTTCAGTAGGCATATGAATGCTACACTGGGCTCCCTGGTTTGAAAATAAGTCTGTAAGGGAACTGCCTGTAGCATTGAAGCTGCTATCAAGTTTTATTTTGAAAGAAAATTTTATGTGGAGCAATTGTAGCTTCTAACCATATGGAGCCAATGATTCTGCACAACTGCAACTTTGTCACTCCTGTTAAACAAACCAACTTAAATGTTTTACCGGTCACATCTTGGCATCGCACTGTTAGATCTCTTCTGACCCTTGATCAGGGAAAATGATTGGCTATCCTTCCCTTTTTTTATGCTAATGCTTAAACACACATGGGTACTTTAAAATGAATCAATTTAGATATACTGACGCAATTAAAGTGGGTACTAAAACAAAAATTTCATGTTGGATTTTTCAATTTCTAAATTCCAAAATTGTTTTTTATTTACAAACTAAATATTCTTGATAGGAAATTACATTTTAATGCGTTCTTTTTTGTATTTTTTTTTCTTTCTTTCTTATTTATTAAAGAAAATGTCACAGTAGTGATGTAATAAGCCAGTACTTAAATGTAATTAAGCTTGATATATACTTTTACATGCTGTACTCTAACACTTTAATGTGTATTTTGGTGTTTCAGGCACTTATTTTCCAAGCTAACAACATTTATTAAAAAGCTTGTTTTGATCTAAACTGGCATTTTCCTTCCACTACTTCTGCCTTGCACTATAATAAAACAGAGGCATAAATATTTGTGTTTCCAGTACCTCAGTTGTTTTTGATTATAGCTGCTTGTATCTGTTTTGTGAATCGGTCACTGTTTTGGGAGGTACACGATAGTCTGTAAAGTATGTAAATGTTACTTGAATTTGTGCTTAATTATAGTAAGTGGCATGTGCACACAGCTACTTGGCATTTTGATTTTCGGACACATTGCCTGCCCTGGGGACGTTTGTTAAAATTTTATTTTTATTAACTGCTCTTGATTTTGCATTAATAAAACAATATGAACCTAAAGCTGACCTTGGTCTATTTTAGTAACTAAAATATGTGACAATTGTACACTCAAAGATGGTATGGTGCTGTGTGTTCAGAAGGGACCTACATTGTGTGTTGAATTGTTTTCCCCTCCACCTTTTATGTTTCTCTCCCCTCCCCCTTGTTAAGAAGAGAGAGGCTGTTGATAACATGCATGGGTGGGGTATTGCTGAATCTGATGCTTTTGAATGTTCTGTATTGGTTTAATGTTTTTGTCCTAAAGCTCTTCAATAAATTGTGCATATTTAACTGTTTTCCATCTCAACTACATTTATATACATTTTATATATTTACCATAACATTGTGTTGATATAATGTATCTCCGTCTTTACATGGCTTACTGGTTAAATATATATAAAATAGAATTATGAACACTTTATACCTGTGATGGCAGAGGACTATAGTTGAATTTATATTCATTCCAAGATTATTGTTATACCTTCAAGTACCAATTTATAACCTGCTAATACATGTTTGTACATTTCTAGGTTATCGGCACATCCATCTGTTGACAAAAGACGGGGATCAACATTCTTCTGCTACTCTGTTTGTGCACACGATGATCACAGAAGCTAAAACACTTAATCTGGACAAAACAAGGACTAAAAAACTCCCAATTCTTTTAACACTTGATTTATTTATTTTTTTAACTTTTTTTATTATATAGTCAGAACTATAACAAATCTAGGGGAAAGGCTGTCATTTGTGAAAAAAAAACAAACATTTTTTTTTCCTTTTATATTTTAACGTATCATTTTAGATATTTTTATTTAATTTTTTTTATTTTTTAGAATGGTAGGATTATGATTAGCATACATTGCATTTTTACCTAATATTGACTTGAATGGTGCTACGATTAATATCCTTCTGAAAGACCCTCAAAGGATTGTATTGGTCTTCTGGAAGCCAAAGTGTTAACAGTTTGTCATTATTGAACATACAGTGGAGTTTTCATTTAAAAGTAAATTTGTATGTACCTGGGGCCAAGTGCTAAAGACATGCATGAATATACGTATATACATATATATATATATTTATACATTTTTAGATTAACAATAAAGTAAGTTATCTTCCAGTACTAACCCAACTTGCAGGATGTTTTCCCACTATAATGGGTTGACGTCACTGTAGTAGGAAAACAGCTAGGCCTTTTTAACTGTAAAAAGCAAAAAGCGCTGATATGACACTACTGTCCTATATGTGCCTTATTGTAAACATGTATACAGGGATAAAAGCAAACACCAACAGAACTGTGGTGGAAAAACCTTTAGACACACCAGATAGGTTTTAACGTTCTTTTATGATGATACTGTAGATTTTTTACTGTTTTTAAAAAGCAAGTTCGTTCATATCTACCTACAGCTCTAAGATAACATAGTAGTTGATCTTATAGTATATAGTGTTTGCTATTACACTTTATGTAGCCTGAATAGCAAATGTAATATGAAATTGTACATCTGAACATCTCTGTGAAATGGGAACGCTCACAGCTGTATTTCACAATAAGAGATAGGAATAGTATACATATTAGGCCGGAAGTAAGTCCATATCTACAGACACTTAACAGGATCGCTAACAAATTATATTTCAAGTAGTCACAAATTCCATTAAAGTGTATTTAGGCAATATCAAATCTATTTTGTTAGAGTTGATGGTTGTACAGTGTAGGCCATAGATTGAAGGAAATAACCTCTGCTATGAGTTGCAAAATATGTTTATACTTATTTTTGCTTGCCCCTGTAAATCTATAAATACAATCCACTTATTGTTCCAAGTGCAGAAGTATTTCCTACAGTTTTGTCTAAAAAAAAAAAAAAAAAGATCTGATGTTGGCTGTAAAATCACAATTCTTCAGGACGGGGAGTCTTTGAGAAGCAGTTTTTCTCTCTAAGGTTGTCATTGATCTCCTGACTGTTGCAGAGCTAATAACTTATATTACAAAGCAGTTTGCTCAGTCTAGGGGTTAACATCACTATTGTTTTACAAAGATGAAGCGCCCATGAGGGAAGATATAATTTTTACAAAGGTATCATATGGCACTTGAAAATAATAAAGGGAACCGTGAAGCCCAACATTTTTCTTTATGATTCAGATAGTGAATACAATTAATAATCAACTTTCCAATTTACTTCTATGGTCAAATTTGCTTCATTATCTTGGTATCCTTTGTTAAAGGAGCAGAAATGCACTACTGGGAGCTAGCTGACTACATCTTGTAAGCCAATAAATAAAGGCATGTATGTGAAGCCACCAATGAGCAGCTACCTGCATTGCTGCTCTTTAGCCTATCTATGTATGCTATTCAACACAGGATACCAAGAGAACAAAACAAATTAGATGATAGAAGTAAATTGGAAAGTTGTTTAAAATTGTATGCTCTATCGGAATCGCGCAGGAAAAATGTGTGGTTTCATGTCCCTTTAAATATGATGTGTGGTTTAAATATCACATTTTCCTTTGGTTTATTTCATTCTTCTGTGTATAATTCAAATATTCATGATCAAACTATAATTTTAATTAGGTAAAAAAAATAGTTTTTATTATTTTAAACAGTATATTCAAATAATCAATAGATTTGTTAGCATTATTACTCCATAATATGAAGTGATATAAAAAAAATATCCTTTTGATAATATACCCCAAAGCCATTAATACATTTCCAAATTTTAGTTATTTTATTTCTGTTTTTAAATTCTTATATTTTATCCTTTTTATATATTTAGATTATTTCCAACCCAATATAAATGTAATTTGATATCAATTTGAAACAAGTGTTGTCTGGGTATGTTCTTAGTATTGTTATTTTTATTTTTTTTATTTTTTGAGCTATGAGTGACTGTCAGCCTGTTCTGCGCTGCAGTATTAAAAGTTAATTTAAATTTTATTTGTAGTTTGATCATGAGTTATCACTTGGACTACAAAACTCATTAAAACAAAAAACACAACAGTTTAGAAAGTTGCTGAGAAAACACTACACATGACCATATACTGTAATCACATGACCATATACTGTAATCACATGACCATATACTGTAATCACATAATTTATTTACTTTAAATATTTAATTGCATCTGGTTTTCGCTACATTATGTAATTTCCTCTTCATTGTCACACAGTTCTATCTCTTTTATTTTATGCTTTTAGATCAATAGCAACACAGAATAATCCCAATGAATTATTGTTTGGTAATAATCGCATCCGTCTGATAAATACTTATATAATGATTAAATCGCTTCAGAATTTATCTGAAATATTTGTAGATGTTAAATGGTCGATCGTACAGTTAAAGGGACTAAATATTTTTTATTTAGACAAAACACTTAGCAATTCGCTTTTATCTCTGAAATACTTTTTAAAAACCATAGCTCCTTTTCATAAAAAGATACCTAGGTAAGTTCAGCAGTGTGTGTTTGTCTTGAGCATTAGGTGGTAACAGTGTTTGTAACAATGTTATAAATTCAGTGCTTAAAGGGATAGGTTAAAATTGTAATGTGCATGGGTGCATTTCAATTTTAAATATCATTTTTGCTGCAATATGTGTCCATTAGAAAAATGCTTCTAGTAAATATTATTACTGGTCTCCAGCGGGATACGTATATATGCTACAAGGGTCAGATACACCTCCACCACCAGATCTCTGAGCTTGAATACTGGTACACAGGCCCTCGCAGCATATGTGCATATGCCACCGAAAAAAAGGAATAACTTTTACTAGAAGCATTTTTGCTAATTGAAGTATATTGAAACCATGATTCTATTTAAAATTGAAATGTAGTCATACGCATTTCAAGTTTGACCTTTCTATCCCTTTAAGACACATGCACACTGATGAGCATACTTTAGTATGCTCTTGAGAAAGGATATCAAGAGAAAAGGTAAATAAGATGGTAGGTGTGAAGTGTTTTTGTTTGTTTTTTTAAAACGTACACTCTGTAAGAATCTGGAAAAGGGTACATTTTTACTTCCATGTCTTTTTTAGTTTGTTCGTGCAAATAGAATCTATTTGTGTGATGATACTGTCTTTCTACACCCAAAATATTAAATGTTGTAATTTGTAAATTCATTGTTTATAGTAAAACAACATTATAGAGTATTTACTGTGAATTATCTCTGATTATTACCTCTTATTGTTTCTTCTATAAATAATATTTCTAGTTATTAACCAGATACATCCAGTCTATTTTACAGCTTACTGCTATATATGTGCCTTTAAATTATTAATTATCCAGCAGCCATATTGCAATAGGATACATTTGTCCATGTTCACTACATTTTGACTATTGCTAAATCAAATGCCTTACCTAAATGCTTAGCTAAAAGCTGTCTTCCTATGCAAATACGTGCAATCTGTTTTAATACGTTAATATTTTATGGAATACTGTTTTATAGTTTATGCATTTGTAAAATTCTTAAACCTGTAGCTAAAAGCATGTTATGATCCAATGTTCATTTTTTATTTTTTATTTACCTGAATAACAAAATTCTGCCTGTACTAATTTGCCTGTTTGTTTGACATTAGAGTTTCTGTTCTGAGGTAGTTTACCTATGTTTTGCAAATAAAACGTATCAGGCATGTTATCAGTTACTTTGTGTGTGTTTTTTTGCGTTCTATAGGAATTACTAAATTTTCAAGTTTTTTGATATTCAAGAAACTGTTCTAAATATGATCCAAGTTTTCTACAATACTCTTAGAGCTCAAAACAAATATTTTCAACATAATACAAAAATGTACGATATCTTTAATGGGACAAATTTAAATTGGTTTCCCCTTAAAGGAATAGTTTAGTCAAAATTAAACTTTCATGATTCAGGTAGAGCAGCAACTTTCTCTTTACTCCTATTATCACATTTTCTTCATTCTCTTGGTATCTTTATTTGAAAAAGCAAGAATGTTAGCATAGGAGCCGGCCCATTTTTGGTTAATCACCTGGGTAGCACTTTCTGATTGGTGGCTAAATATAGCCACCAATCAGAAAGTGCTACCTTGGTGTTGAACCAAAAATGGGCCTGCTCCTAAGCTTATAATGATACCAAGAGAACAAAGAAAACTTGATAAAATTGCACGCTCTATCTGAATCATAATGCGTTTACAAAGACATGTTATACCAGTGCAGAGTTTAAAATGTATGGGAAATTACTCGTTTGGGTATATTTTTGTATATGAAAAATTCACCCCTGTTAATGAAACCACAATGCAATCAAATGGACTGAGCTTCCAGGGAGTACAGACCTCATTTGTTTTTTTTCTATATATTAACACAAAATCCTCCGTATTTATGAATACACAGTGAGACCAATACAACCCGCTGAGAATGTAATCTCTTTTAAATCTTTTTGTTTACACAGCTTTTCTATCATCTGTACCAAAGCATTTTAATATTCAGCATAGGTTGGAATACAACCGACAACATCAGCAATTTCAAATGAAAAAATATAAAGGTAAAGGGGAGCTATTTGCACTCCAAGTAAAATTGATTATTTTGAACACATTAAAGGGACAATATAGTCAAAAACAAAAGTGGGCTATTTAAATAAAGCTTTATATGTAGGTAAACCTTTCTATATATAATATATATATATATATATATATATATATATATATATATATATATACGTTACATATTTAAATGATAAAAACCTTGCTGTGTTTTTACTAAATATGTGAATAGATACATAATTCACACTGATCCATAAATATAGCAACTAGACAGCACCTCCACGCTTACAGGCATGGACTGTGTAGGCCAATCTTATATAAGTACATATGTAAAGCAAATCCAGCTGTAAATTTATAAAAAATAACCTTTATTATTCCATGTGGGTCAAGATACAATCGGACTATTTTAATAGATCACAGCGAGGTAGGTGCTGGGCTACACACAAACCCCCCTTCAATAGATTGCAGTGAGGTCTGATTGTAAAAGTTAAAGAAAGTAGAAGTTCCAACCGAAAGTTTGTAAAACTATATTTCTCCAACATTGGTGTGTCCGGTCCACGCCGTCATCCATTACTTGTGGGAAATATTCTCCCCCACAGGGAAAGGCAAGGAGAGCACACATCAAGAGCTGTCCATATAGCTCCCCCTCTGGCTCCGCCCCCCAGTCATTCTCCTTGCCGCTCTGAACAAGTAGCATCTCCACGGGGATGGCGAGGAGTTTGTGGTGTTAGTTGTAGTTTTTTATTTCTTCTATCAAAAGTTTGTTATTTTAAAATAGTGCTGGCTTGTACTATTTACTCTACAACAGAAAAGTGATGAAGATTTCTGTTTAAGAGGGCTATGATTTTAGCACAAGTAACTAAAATCCATTGCTGTTACCACGCAGGACTGTTGAAACTAGAGAACTTCAGTTGGGGGTAACAGCTTGCAGACTCATCTGCTTCAGGTATGACTAGTCTCCTTCTAACAACACAGGCTAATGCTAGATGACAGTCATTTTTCCCCTCAGGGAAAACGGTAAGCCATTTTTCTTTCACCTCAGCAAAAAAGATAACAGACTTCCCCTTTTTGAATTTTATGCTGGTAGACACTGTTAGGGGCCAAATCGATTGGTTTTTATTGCAATATCATGGCATATGAAATGTTTTATGAGCTCATATACACTTGGGGACGTTTTTTATTGATCTGGCTTGTTTTAGACACCTAAATCTAGTCAGGAAGGCCCCTTCACTCTAGTGTACTGAGGGAGGAGGCCTCATTTTGGCACTTCAGCTGCGCAGTTGATTTTCAAGGCAGTGCATGCAGTCTCATGTGAGAGGGTCCTGTGGCTCAGAAAGTGACTTCAGAAGGCTTATTTCTGTGGATGGTTGACCCTAAGGAAGGTAAAAGCTACAGCAATGCTGTAGCAGGGATTGTGGTGTATAAAAACGGTTAAATCCAACAATCCGGTTTGCTTGTTTTAAGAGCTAGAGTCTCTATATTTGCTGTGCAATACTTTATAAGCATTAAGACACTGGGGTCCAAATTTCATAAAAATCGGATATTGCCTTCATAGTTTATTGAACATTCAGAAATAAATGTGTCATTTTATTATTTAAAGAGACAGTAACGTTTTTGTTTAAAATCGTTTTTATTGCATTGTTTGCCTGCCTAAATCTTTTTAACATGTCTGGGCCATCAGATAACCTATGTTCTGTGTGTAGAGACAAATGTGGTTCCCCCTTGGAGTGTTTGTGATGATTGTGCCATAGCGTCCAAACAAAATAAGGACAGCTCTGTTACATTTCATAATGTTGCCAAAGATGATTTATCTAATGAAGGTAGTGGGGATAGTTCTACATCCTCTCCTTCTGTGTGTACACCAGATTTGCCCGCGCAGGCGACACCTAGCGCGCCAGTGCTTATTTCTATGCAACAATTGACAGCAGTAGTGGATAATTCTATAGCAAATCTTTTATCCAAACTGCCAGCATTTCAGAGAAAGCGTGATTGTTCAGTTTTAAATACAGATAAAAAGGATGAACAATCGACGCTGACGATGCCTTATCTATTTTACCCTCACATCAATCAGAATTGGCTGTGAGGAAAGGGCTGTCTGAGAGTGAAATTTCTCAATAGGCAGAACCTGATATATTAGCATTTAAGTTTAAGCTAGAACATCTCCGTGCTTTGCTTAAGGAGGTATTAGCTACTCTGGATGACTGTGATTCTATTAGTACCAGAGAAGTTGTGCAAATTGGACAAATTTTTAGAGGTCCCAGTGCACGACGATGCTTTTCCTATACCCAAGAGGGTAGCGAGCATAGTGGATAAGGAGCGGGAGATGCCAGGTGTACCCTTTGCCCCACCTCCTATATTTAAGAAAATGTTTCCCATAATAGACCCTAGAAGGGACGCATGGCAGACGGTCCCGAAGGTTGAGGGAGCTGTTTCAACACTAGCGAAGCGCTTTCAAAGATCCTATGGATAAAAAATTGGAAGGATTGCTTAAAAAGATTTTTGTTCAGCAAGGGTTCATCCTTCAACCAGCTACGTGTGTTATTACTGTCACTTCAGCTGCGTCCTTTTTGTTTGAGGAACTAGAAAGGTCGCTCCAGAAAGAGACTTCCTATGAAGAAGTCATGGACAGAATTCACGCATTAAAGTTAGCTAATTCCTTTATATTGGATGCCGCTTTTCAAATAACGAAATTGGCGGCGAAAAACTCAGGTTTTGCTATAGTAGCGCGGAGGGCGCTTTGGCTAAAATCCTGGTCGGCAGATGTGTCGTCCAAGACTAAGTTACTTAATATTCCTTTCAAGGGTAAGACCCTTTTTGGGCCGGAATTGAAGGAAATTATTTCAGACATCACTTTAAAGATATTAAACAAGTTCCTCAGAGTTCCATCCTTCAAAATGGAAACCGTTCGGACAATCTTGCCGACAATCCAGCAGGGTCAATATTTGACTACCGTGGATCTAAAGGATGCATATCTGCATATCCCAATCCAAAAAACTCATCATCAGTTCCTGAGGTTCGCTTTTCTGGACAAACATTACCAGTTCGTGGCTCTTCCATTCGGTTTAGCCACCGCTCTCAGAATTTTCACAAAGGTGCTAGGGTCCCTTCTAGCGGTCCTAAGGCCGAGGGGCATCGCTGTAGCACCTTATCTAGACGACATCCTAATCCAAGCGTCGTTTCTTTCCAAAGCAAGGGCCCACACGGACATTGTGTTGGCTTTTCTCAGATTTCACGGGTGGAAGGTGAACATAGAAAAGAGTTCGCTGTCACCGTCCACAAGGGTTCCTTTTCTGGGAACAATAATAGATTCTGTGGAAATTAAGATCTTCCTGACAGAAGTCAGAAAGTTAAAGCTTCTAAACGCTTGTCGAGTTCTTCATTCTATTCCTCAACCCTCCATAGCACAGTGCATGGAAGTAATAGGACTAATGGTCGCAGCAATGGACGTGGTTCCTTTTGCTCGAATTCATCTAAGACCATTACAGCTGTGCATGCTCAATCAGTGGAATGGGGACTATACAGACTTGTCTCCCCAAATTCAAGTAGACCAGGTAACCAGGGACTATTTGAGTCGTCAGACTTTCCATCCGGGGGAGTGGGAACTCCACCCGGAGGTCTTTGCCCAGTTAAACCAATTTTGGGGCATTCCAGACATGGATCTGATGGCGTCCCGTCAGAACTTCAAGATTCCTTGTTACGGGTCCAGATCCAGGGATCCCAAGGCGACTCTAGTGGATGCATTAGTGGCGCCTTGGTCGTTCAACCTAGCGTTCCACCGCTCATAGCCAGGATCAAACAGGAGAAGGCCTCAGTGATTCTGATAGCTCCTGCATGGCCACGCAGGACTTGGTATGCAGACCTGGTGAATATGTCATCGGCTCCACCATGGAAGCTACCTTTGAGACAGGATCTTCTAGTACAAGGTCCATTCGAACTTCCAAATCTAGTTTCTCTGCAGCTGACTGCTTGGAAATTGAACGCTTGATTTTATCCAAGCGTGGGTTTTCAAATTCTGTGATAGATACTCTGGTCCAAGCCAGAAAACCTGTGACTAGAAAGATTTACCATAAAATATGGAAAAAATATATCTGTTGGTGTGAATCCAAGGGATTCTCCTGGAGTAAGATTAAAATTCCAAAGATTCTCTCCTTTCTCCAAGAAGGTTTGGATAAAGGGTTGTCAGCGAGTTCTCTAAAGGGACAGATTTCTGCTTTATCTGTCTTGTTACACAAACGCCTGGCAGCTGTGCCAGATGTACAAGCTTTTGTTCAGGCTTTGGTCAGAATCAAGCCTGTTTACAGACCCATGACTCCTCCTTGGAGTCTAAATTTAGTTCTTTCAGTTCTTCAAGGGGTTCCGTTTGAACCTTTACATTCCATAGATATTAAGTTACTATCTTGGAAAGTTCTGTTTTTGGTTGCTATTTCTTCTGCTAGAAGAGTTTATGAATTATCTGCTTTGCAGTGTAATCCACCCTATCTGGTTTTCCATTCAGATAAGGTTGTTTTGCGTACTAAGCCTGGTTTTCTTCCAAAAGTTGTTTCCAACAAGAATATTAACCAGGAAATAGTTGTTCCTTCTCTGTGTCCTAATCCAGTTTCAAAGAAGGAACGTTTGTTACACAATTTAGATGTAGTTCGTGCTTTAAAGTTCTATTTAGAAGCAACAAAAGATTTTAGACAAACCTCATCTTTGTTTGTCGTTTACTCTGGAGAGGAGAGGTCAAAAAGCTACTGCTACCTCTCTTTCTTTCTGGCTGAAAAGCATTATCCGATTGGCTTATGAGACTGCCGGACGGCAGCCTCCTGAACGAATCACAGCTCACTCTACTAGGGCTGTGGCTTCCACATGGGCCTACAAGAACGAGGCTTCTGTTGATCAGATATGTAAGGCAGCGACTTGGTCTTCTCTGCATACTTTTGCCAAATTCTACAAATTTGATACTTATGCTTCTTCGGAGGCTATTTTTGGGAGATAGGTTTTGCAAGCCGTGGTGCCTTCCACTTAGGTAACCTGATTTGCTCCCTCCCTTCATCCGTGTCCTAAAGCTTTGGTATTGGTTCCCACAAGTAATGGATGACGCCGTGGACCGGACACACCAATGTTGGAGAAAACAGAATTTATGCTTACCTGATAAATTGCTTTCTCCAACGTTGTGTCCGGTCCATGGCCCACCCTGGTTTTCCTAATCAGGTTGAAAAATTTTTTCTTTATACACTACAGTCACCACGGCACCCTAAAGTTTCTCCTTTTTCTCCTAACCGTCGGTCGAATGACTGGGGGGCGGAGCCAGAGGGGAGCTATATGGACAGCTCTTGCTGTGTGCTCTCCTTGTCTTTCCCTGTGGGGGAGAATATTTCCCACAAGTAATGGATGACGCCGTGGACCGGACACACCGTTGGAGAAAGTAATTTATCAGGTAAGCATAAATTCTGTTTCTTTAATCTATAAACATTAAAACAGCAGTTCTCACATGAATAGGTATCGGCAGCATTTGTCTAATGCGTTTCAGCTGATACCAGCTCATAGTCTTATGAACCGCTTGAGAGACAGTCTAGTTTCCTGTCAAAGAACTATAATGCAGCCGCTACAGAATACACTGCACTACAGGAGAAGGTACAGTTGTATGGAGTAAGGGCGCTCACAACGAGTACCGGACCCGCTGTACGCTACGGACTGAGCACCTTTTGAGGGTGAATCTCTGCCTGGAGCAGTGTTTTGCAGTCAAGATAAATAGCTATTGTAACCGTTTTTAGACTCACTTTATGGTGCCTCAGAGGGTGTGGGTAAAAGCCGGATCTTGCCGGACCCATCTCTAATTTAGACAGATATACACAAATTTAAGTGTTTTCCACACAAACACATCCAGACACTTCTAGATCCAGCAATTTTTTACACAAAAATATCTGAGTCCTTTCAGAACCAACACTTTTTTTACAGAAAAATGCCGGATCCATGTCTAATTTAGAAAGATATACACAAATGTAAGTGTTTTCCACACAAACACATCTAGACACTTCCGAATCCAACAATATTTTACACAAAAACATCTGGGTCCTTTCAGAACCAACACTTTTTTACCGAAAAACAGCTGGATCCTGCGGGATCCATGTCTAATTTAGACAGACACACACAAATTTAAATGTTTTCCACACAAACACATCCAGACACTTCTAGATCCACCATTTTTTTACAGAAAACATCTGGGTCCTTTCAGAACCAACACTTTTTTACAGAAAAAAGCCGGATCCTGTCAGATTCATGTCTTATTTAGAAAGATATACACACATTTATTTTTTTTCCACACAAACTCATCCATACACTTCTGGATCCACCATTTTTTTTACACAAAAACATCTGAGTCCTTCTTAACCTAGATATTAAAAAAGTTCACCTGTCCATACTATATAAGATTCTTAGAGGTTCATTCCCGCACAAAAAGCCAACATACACCTCTAAATGGGAATCGGAACTACAGATTCAGATCCCAGACGACACATGGAGACCAGGTTACTATCTGACCCACTCTTCATCTGTCTCTCTCTGGCTTTGGCAGAACTCAACTATAAAATTCTTACACACTGGTATCTCACTCCCTAGAGAGTACATGAAATATTCCCAGGGGCCAACTCCAGCTGCTGGAGACGTTGTGGTGAGATTGGTACACATTCCCATATATGGTGGGCATGCCCTAAGCTAGCGAACTATTGATCCCAATTGGAACGGTGCATCAACCATACCCTGGGAATAGAACTCTCCTTCTCAGGCCCCATGGTATTACTCAATCACATTCCCAATGTGAGATGTGCATATCGCAAAAAGCTACTGCAAATAATGCTTACGTGTGCTAAACGTATTATCCCCAGACTCTGGAAACTACAACAACCTCCCACATTTCAGTAGTGGGAATCTGAACTAGATCATATACTGTCTTTGGAAAAAAGACATTGCTTTATTGGTAAGAGAGATTATATACTAGATATAATCTTTATCTGGGAGCAAAGACCACGTTTATAAAACTGGAAGTAATCTCTTTGCCAGTGGTGATGCTTGGTGCACCGAACTAAAGGTTAATTTACATAATTGCCTAACGAGGTTTTCCTTTTTCTATTTCTTTGTATTTTTATTTCTATTTTTATCCTTCATTTTTATTTTTTTATCTTTATTTTATTTAACCATTACTATATGGTGTGATTGCAATACCTGGGTAAAATATTGATACAAATCCTTCTTCCCCTTGTCCCCTCAATTTCGTTTTCTTCACTTTCCATTTACCTTCTTTTTTTTTTACAAAATTGATTTATAATGTACTAAAATGTATGAGAAATAATCTTCTCCATTGCAATCCATGTCAAATGTACATTTATATTTGCTTGTCATTTATATATGAAAAACGTTAATAAAAATCATTTAAATCTAAAAACATCTGAGTCCTTTCAGAAGCAACACTTTTTTACAGACAAAAAGCCAGATCCCGACAGATCCATGTCTAATTTAGACAGATACACATACATTTAAATGTTTTCCACAGAAACACATCCAGACACTTCTGAATCCACCAATATTTTACACAAAAACATCTGAGTCCTTCCAGAACCAATTCTTTTTTTTATAGAAAAACAGCGGTATCCTGCCGGATCCATGTCCAATTTAGACAGATACACACAAATTTAAGTGTTTTCCACACAACACATTCAGACACTTCTCGGAATCCAACAATATTTTACACAAAACATCTGGGTCCTTCCAAAACCAACTCTTTTTTTTTTTTATAGAAAAACACCAGGATGCTGCCGGATCCATGTCTAATTTAGACAGATACACACAAATTTAAGTGTTTTCCACACAAACACATCCAGACACTTCTGGGTCCATCATTTTTTCTTTTACACAAAAACATCTGGGTCCTTCCAGAACCAACTCTTTTTTATAGAAAAACAGTGGGATCCATGTCTATTTTAAAAAGATACACACACATTTAATTTTTTCCATACAAACACATCCAGGCACAAAAACATCTGGATCCTACCAGAACCGACTTTATTTTTTACACAAAAATAGCTGCATCCATGTCCTATTTAGACAGACATCTGGATTCTACTAGCCTCATCTCTTTTTAATAGAAAAACAGCTGGATCCTGCTGAATCCATAGTTAAAACACAAATCGAAATGTTTTCAACACAAACACATCCAGATTCTCCTGGATCTAATGATATTTTAAACAAAAACATATAGATCCTACCAGAACCAACATTTTTATTACAGAAAAATAGCCACAACCAGCCTGATCCATGTCTAACTTAGACAAATATAAATTTAAATGCTTTTCACACATAAACATCCAGAAACTGGTGGAACTAATGCTGATCCATATCCAATTTAGACAAACACATACAAAATCAAAATGTTTTCCAGGCATTGCTGGATAAAATGCTATTATACGGGGGGCGTGTCTCTGGGCAGCACCTTGAATGGTAGCAATATCGGTTGCTCCAAGGGATTCACGGATAATCTGCCTTTTATCAGTGGCCAGGAAGATCTTCTAACTTTTGCACCTAGATATTAATAATCTGCAATCCATCCTGAGCTGGGTGATCCTAAACTCTTGGTATTATAACCCTTGGAAACCAATCTGGAGCGTTGGGGCCTAAGGCAGTTACCTCAGTAAAGGCTCTCAACACCCCCCCCCCCCGGTATCTTGTACGCCGGGTATGCAGTGCAAAGACACTGACTTTCTTTTTTTCTCCCTGTAATACCAACATTCCTTATGACTATATAGTACCATCACTGTTATTGAGGCTAACTAGCAGGAAATCTTAGAGCCTCCTTGTTCAGCGCATACCGGCTAAAGATGGCGACTGATGCCGAAATAACCCTTTCAGCCGTGACAAAGCTTCTACAGAACCACCATATGAGGATACAGCGGGCCTGGGCAACTGAATGTGAAAGCCTCCGTGTGTTGGCCAGACAGGTTGGCAGTGCTCACTGTCGTACCATATCAGTAGCTCCTGCAGGGCAAGTGGAAGACGCCGCTGATTATCAGGGGCCTGGCCATAGCGCTACAGACCAGGTATCTCAAGTTCAAGCCCTGGAGAAGGCAATACCACTTCTAAGCCTTCCTATTAAAACCCCCCCAGCAGCAATAAAAGACCCACCTGACATCCCGGTAGTGACCGAGATGCAACCGCAAACCTCCAGACAGCGACAGACAGCTAAGGCAGGAACAGTCACTGTCATTGGGGAAGTAAAAGTTGTAACCCTGTATTCGGACATGACTCACCTCTCCTGCGGCGTGGAGGACATCAGCAAGGTGCGCCATGGGTATCACGGATGTAAAGTGTCGGCGGAGGCACTGAAGCAATTTGAGACTCAGCCGACCTACACTAATCTGGAAGTTTGGGCCGCATTGGTGAAAGCCCCCACGGCACATTGCCGCATGTCTATGGAAACAGCAAGACTGAGGGTCCGACCGCCAAGATGGGGTAAATCTCAGGGAACTTTCTGCCAGCCATTGCCCAGTATACACATTTCTTTCCCCTGCTGGACTTTTGATCCTGGGGGCATTTGGACATGATCCCATGCAGTAGCGTCCATACTCTGTCACGGGGCGCACACGGGGAAAGGAAAAGGTACACCTCTGTTTTCATTGTGTGGGGCTTGGGTCTGCCTGTATATGAAACTGAGGGATGATGTGTCAGCTCTAGATAACTGTAAGTCCCACTTCATATTAGACTTTTGCCCTGGGTGACCCAAATCTATGCTACCTTGGTTGCCCTATCCAGCACTGGGACTCGCTCTCATGAGTGGACTGTGACTAACGACGCTTTAAGATGCGAGAACTTTTCAGACACTGCATGAACATTTATCACCTATGTTCTGCTTAATGTATGCTCAATATATCTGACACAGATAAGGTGGCCTTTTAGTAGAATTTTGAATGTCTATTACTAATGCTTGCTTTTATGTTCAGGTCTATATTTAGCTACTAGCATGTTCACCTATTTATTACCTAGATTTAGCTCACTATATTTTCCACTAGTACATTTCAACAGTTACAGCTAGGATATTTGCTGCAAATGTACCCTTAAAAGGCAAAAGACACTCTAATCTATAGCTCTCTTTCTTATATTATAGAGCACCCCCCAATAGGGGTCAGCTAAGAATTCCCCTCCTTTTGGGTAAAATTTGTGTGACTAGTTTTATAATAGCATTCACTGTGAGTATGCCGTACTGCCTGGGTAATATGTCTTTCCACTAGACGATAATATCGATCCAGTCATAAGAATTACTTGTGAAACAATAAGTACCTAGCTTACTTATGGCCTGATAGCAACTGGTACTTGTTTTAGCAATCCACTATGTTTAAATGTTGGTTCATCACTATTCTAATCCACACTTTGGGTCCAAGAGTGGCCCAGTATCTTTTTTTATTTTTTATTTTTCTTTCCTCCCCATTATCCCCCTTTGTGCCACATTAATAGTGTTGGGGGTCCAAGAGTGGCCTCTATAATCCATTGGGGGTAAACGTTATATTTCATTTGCTATTATATCCTAAGGGGAGCTCCCTATAACAGAAAACATGAGGTTGAGAATGTTTTCATTGGTTTGTTTCATTGCATTACTAAATGACATTTATACAGGGAGTGCAGAATTATTAGGCAAGTTGTATTTTTGAGGATTAATTTTATAATTGAACAACAACCATGTTCTCAATGAACCCAAAAAACTCATTAATATCAAAGCTGAATAGTTTTGGAAGTAGTTTTTAGTTTGTTTTTAGTTATAGCTATTTTAGGGGGATATCTGTGTGTGCAGGTGACTATTACTGTGCATAATTATTAGGCAACTTAACAAAAAACAAATATATACCCATTTCAATTATTTATTTTTACCAGTGAAACCAATATAACATCTCAACATTCACAAATATACATTTCTGACATTCAAAAACAAATCAGTGACCAATATAGCCACCTTTCTTTGCAAGGACACTCAAAAGCCTGCCATCCATGGATTCTGTCAGTGTTTTGATCTGTTCACCATCAACATTGCGTGCAGCAGCAACCACAGCCTCCCAGACACTGTTCAGAGAGGTGTACTGTTTTCCCTCCTTGTAAATCTCACATTTGATGATGGACCACAGGTTCTCAATGGGGTTCAGATCAGGTGAACAAGGAGGCCATGTCATTAGATTTTCTTCTTTTATACCCTTTCTTGCCAGCCACGCTGTGGAGTACTTGGACGCGTGTGATGGAGCATTGTCCTGCATGAAAATCATGTTTTTCTTGAAGGATGCAGACTTCTTCCTGTACCACTGCTTGAAGAAGGTGTCTTCCAGAAACTGGCAGTAGGACTGGGAGTTGAGCTTGACTCCATCCTCAACCCGAAAAGGCCCCACAAGCTCATCTTTGATGATACCAGCCCAAACCAGTACTCCACCTCCACCTTGCTGGCGTCTGAGTCGGACTGGAGCTCTCTGCCCTTTACCAATCCAGCCACGGGCCCATCCATCTGGCCCATCAAGACTCGCTCTCATTTCATCAGTCCATAAAACCTTAGAAAAATCAGTCTTGAGATATTTCTTGGCCCAGTCTTGACGTTTCAGCTTGTGTGTCTTGTTCAGTGGTGGTCGTCTTTCAGCCTTTCTTACCTTGGCCATGTCTATGAGTATTGCACACCTTGTGCTTTTGGGCACTCCAGTGATGTTGCAGCTCTGAAATATGGCCAAACTGGTGGCAAGTGGCATCTTGGCAGCTGCACGCTTGACTTTTCTCAGTTCATGGGCAGTTATTTTGCGCCTTGGTTTTTCCACACGCTTCTTGCGACCCTGTTGACTATTTTGAATGAAACGCTTGATTGTTCGATGATCACGCTTCAGAAGCTTTGCAATTTTAAGAGTGCTGCATCCCTCTGCAAGATATCTCACTATTTTTGACTTTTCTGAGCCTGTCAAGTCCTTCTTTTGACCCATTTTGCCAAAGGAAAGGAAGTTGCCTAATAATTATGCACACCTGATATATGGTGTTGATGTCATTAGACCACACCCCTTCTCATTACAGAGGTGCACATCACCTAATATGCTTAATTGGTAGTAGGCTTTCGAGCCTATACAGCTTGGAGTAAGACAACATGCATAAAGAGGATGATGTGTTCAAAATACTCATTTGCCTAATAATTCTGCACTCTCTGTATTCCTTTCTAGCCTTGACTGTAAATCAAGATTCTGTGCTAGTTAATGCTTTTTCCTGTTTTTTGTGCCATTGATATGATTTCTTTTTTCTGCATTTACATGTCATGCAAAGTATTGCCTAATGATTATTGTATGTATTAAACCTCAATAAAAATTTATTTAAAAAAAAAAAAAAATGCTATTATACACCAAAACGCCAGAATACTTCCAGAACCAACTCTTTTATACATAAAAACAGCTGGATCCTGTCGGATCCGTGTCTTATTTAGACAGGTACACACAAATGTAAGTGTTTTCCACACAAACGCATCCAGACACTCCGGAATACAAAGCTATTGCACACAAAAACATCAGGATCCTACCAGAACCAACTTTGCTGAATCCAGTGCTATGCTTACACACAAACAAAATGTGTTGGTTCTGAAAGGAACGAGATGTTTTGGTGTAAAATATTGTTGGCTCCAGAAGTGTCTAGATGAGTTTGTGTGGAAAACACATTTCTGTGTATCTGCCTAATTAGACATGGATCCGGTAGGATCTGACTTTTTATTTTATAAAAAGTGTTGGTTCTGAAAAGACCCAGATGTTTTTGTGTAGAATATTGTTGTATACAAAAGTGTCTGGATGTGTTTAGACATGGATCCGGCTTTTTTTCTGTAAAAAAAGTGTTGGTTTTGAAAGGACCCAGATGTTTTTGTGTAAAAAATATTGGTGGATCCAGAAGTGTCTGTATGTGTTTGTGTAGAAAAAACATACATTTTTGTATATCTTTCTAAATTAGACATAGATCTGGCAGGATCCGACTGTTTTTCTGTAAAGAAAAAAAGTGTTGGTTCTGAAAGGACTCAGATGTTTTTGTGTAAAAAATTGCTGGATCCAGAAGAATCTGCATGTGTTTGTTTGGAAAACACTTACATTTGTGTATATCTGCCTAAATTAGATATGGGTCCGGCTGTTTTTTTATTAATAAGAATTGGTTCTGGAAGGACCCAGATGTTTTTGTGTAAAATATTGTTGGATTCAGAAGTGTCTAGATGTGTTTGTGTGGAAAACATTTACATTTGTGTGTATCTGTCTAAATTAGACATGGATCTGGAAAGATCCGGCAGCATCCAGCTTTTACCCACACCCTGCCTCAGATTTGTTATACGTGGTACTGAGCGGGTAGCGGCTGATATGTGATGTGCAATAGTCTCCAATGATAGCTTCCACATTGTGTCCCTCTGATTTCACTGAACAAACATAGAGGTAATTTATTTATATAATGTGCTAATTGTATCTTGACCCACATGGAATAATAAAGCGCAAACCCACATCAAGGTAGACGTTTTATGTTTTTATTGAGCATAAGCGGTTAAAAACACTTACAAGATAAAAAAATAATCACAAGCCTGTATCCCAATCTTGGGAAAGAGAAGAAAGTCCCAGTTGGAATCGAAGTGGTGTTTCAGTCACACTTTAGCTGTTTAGTCACCCAGTTCTTTCTCTGTTATAGACACTGTCCTAAGGAGCCTCATCAAGCTCCGCCCCAACGAGTTTCGTTCGCCCTATGCAAACTTTCTCAAGAGGAAATGATTATACTGTGTAATACAGTGTCTCCTTAAATTGCTTAAAGGTAGTTATTACACAGCGTATAATAATTTCCTCTTTAGAAAGTTTGCATAGGGCGAACGAAAACACGTTGGGGGCGGTGCTTGATGAGGCTCCTTTGGAAAGCGTCTATAACAGAGAAAAGAGCTGGGTGACTAAACAGCTAAAGTGTGACTGAAACACCACTTCAATTCCAACTGGGACTTTCTTATCTTTCCCAAGATTGGGATACAGGCTTGTGATTATTTTTTTCTTGTGTTTTTAACCGCTTATACTCAATAAAAACATAAAACGTCTACCTTGATGTGGGTTTGCGCTTTGTTCTTTTTGCTGCAGGATTACTATGTGTAGAGACTGTCCGGTGACACATCTCTGGAAATAGCTGCAACCCTCAGATTGGGATCAGTGGGATAAACAAATTGTTTGGAAATTAACCTATATGAGACATTGGACTATTGATCTTCTGTAACCAGCAATTATTCCATAGCTGGATGTGGTAAACGTATTATTGAAGTAATATTTTCTAACTGTGAATATTATAATTTTATACTGTAGTGCAAGTAACACTGTTTTTCTATTGTATTTATTTATGATTCATTTCTTTTCATAACAATTGATGGGACCATAAGGGAATTATTATATAAGTCTCCAAGTACTTGAAATATGTATCTTAGACAGCAGAAGCTTAATACTGTTGTTTTCACAACTATACATATTAACTGTGACTCCCCCTCTTTTAGTTGCGCTGTAAATACCTTGTTTTTTTATATACATGGAATAATAAGGTCATTTTTTTATATATTTAAAACTGGACTTGCTTTACATAATACACACTGATCACAGAGCTAAGGCTTTTCCCATACTCCCTAACTAACCTGCATACAACCACGGAGTCATATGAAGCAGACTAAAATCAGAACGCTATGTAGAGATGGGAAGGCCTTGAAAAAAAATAGAAAGATTGGGGGGAAAATGGTTTTTTTTCCGTTTTTCTTCCGGAAAAATTAAAAAAAATATGGAGTGTGGAATATGTTTTTTTTACAATGATAAATAATATGTCTATGACATGGTATTCAAACTATATAACATGAAGATTTTAATAAAAGGCTTCTGAGACTTTATGTAAAATATCAAAACATTGCAAGTTCTCTCAGATGAAGAGAATCAAATCCTGAAATACAATTAAATTACACTGTACTTCTCAATGCAATTCTCAAATAAGATAAATCTGTATTTCTGCCTCTAGGGGGCACTGCAGGGGATAGGCTTTAGTTTAGTTTACTTGTGGGCTCCATCTTGTACCTCCTACAGTGGGTGATTGTTGGTTTACAGTAGATAATAGTTTCTGTCCACTCAGGCCTTAATTGAGAGAGGTTACATTTGTCTGACAAATTAGTTTATCTTTATAACCTTTATGTAAATGATTCCTATAAATGTTCTCCCCATCACAGCATAATGTTTACCTATAGTCTTACAGGAAAGGTTTTGGAAATTTTTTGGAGTGTAGGCGCAAATGAATGCTTTTACCCTTGTCTTAATTATTAAGTACCCTTATCTTAGAGTTGAAGGAAATGTATAAAAGATTTGACACTGACTTTAATAAAAAAGGTATATTTATTTGAAAATAATAATAGGACTTTTTGACAGGTGGTTTACAGATACTGATTAAATCTAGACAGGTATGTATTGTAACCAATATGTGAAGTCTAGGACCAGTGTTACAAAATTGAAAATATAGGTGTATAGTAACGATATGTTTGTGTGAAATACGATGAAACAATTTGTGTATTTGAAAATGTTTAAGTATAGGACTCGATTGAGTGTTGTACCTAGTACATTGAAAACCTAGTACACAATCTAAAAAAGTCGGATATACAGTGGAAGGGATTCTTATGCTTGTAGAGTTTTTACTGCTCTTAAGGTTTCTAGTGTTACTACATATATAGAAGATTACTCTTGGTCTAGATGCTTGTTCCTGGTATCAACAAATATTAACTTTCACACAAATAACTGTCATATGAAAAAGAAATTGTTTGAACATTTGTTGCTAAATATCATACAAATATTCATAAAACATATATTGCTAAAACTGTATATTTACGATAAAAACTTGTATTGCTACAATTTTAAACTTGCTTTCTGATAGTCGGCCGACTAGTGTATAACAATTTAAGTTTCACAGAAATTTTGTATGCGATGGTATCACAGTTTGAATAGTAAAAAACCACCGGTGGATTTAGGGATGTGAAAAATGTAAAAATGAAAAAATGATCATAAGTATCGTTTTAGAGATCTGTATCGTTTAAAAATCTTTGTTGTTTAAAAAATCATTTTCTTAAAATCTTTTTGGATAGTTTGTATCAGTTTATATTATACACTCATTTTTGTAGAATTCGTATTTTTGCACAAGGGTCCTTGAGTGTTTAGCACTGTCAGTATGTGTCAAGGTAAGATCTATATCTTGGTCCCTTATTTACCAAAGCTCTACGGTCTAAGGAAGTATTGGAGTAAGGAGCGTTAGGACTTACTGTACTCCTAGCCGATTATGGAGCCCGGTTCGAGTTGTTGCGCTCTGTATGTTTTTCTCTGAAGGATGTAGAGTCCCCGCTGGCTGCGTGCAGCTCCGTGTCCCTCTGATGTGGGTAATCTTTGTAGCGGTCTGTTAGTCCAAAAGGAAATGCTGAAGTTGAAACACTTGAAAGTGTTTTTGAAGGCTTTGATCTGTCTTTTCACCGCTTGTCTTTTCACCGCTTGTCAAACGAGCGGGGGAGTGTAAAAAACTGGGCTTATAACAGGTATTGTTTATAGCCTCAGTGGGTAAGTTCTTTTCTTTGTAGGTTACACAGTATTTCGCTACATGTTTCGGCCGTTACACTGGCCTTTTTCAAGCTGTAATCTTGAAAAAGCTTGGCTTGAAAAAGTCCAGTGTAACGGCCGAAACGCGTAGCGAAATACTGTGTAACCTACAAAGAAAAGAACTTACCCACTGAGGCTATAAACAATACCTGTTATAAGCCCAGTTTTTTACACTCCTCCGCTCGTTTGACAAGCGGTGAAAAGACAAGCGGTGAAAATACAGATCAAAGCCTTCAAAAACACTTTCAAGTGTTTCAACTTCAGCATTTCCTTTTGGACTAACAGACCGCTACAAAGATTACCCACATCAGAGGGACACGGAGCTGCACGGAGCTGCACGCAGCCAGCGGGGACTCTACATCCTTCAGAGAAAAACATACAGAGCGCAACAACTCGAACCGGGCTCCAGAATCGGCTAGGAGTACAGTAAGTCCTAACGCTCCTTACTCCAATACTTCCTTAGACCGTAGAGCTTTGGTAAATAAGGGACCAAGATATAGATCTTACCTTGACACATACTGACAGTGCTAAACACTCAAGGACCCTTGTGCAAAAATACGAATTCTACAAAAATGAGTGTATAATATAAACTGATACAAACTATCCAAAAAGATTTTAAGAAAACGATTTTTTAAACAACAAAGATTTTTAAACGATACAGATCTCTAAAACGATACTTATGATCATTTTTTCATTTTTACATTTTTCACATCCCTAAATCCACCGGTGGTTTTTTACTATTCAAACTGTGATACCATCGCATACAAAATTTCTGTGAAACTTAAATTGTTATACACTAGTCGGCCGACTATCAGAAAGCAAGTTTAAAATTGTAGCAATACAAGTTTTTATCGTAAATATACAGTTTTAGCAATATATGTTTTATGAATATTTGTATGATATTTAGCAACAAATGTTCAAACAATTTCTTTTTCATATGACAGTTATTTGTGTGAAAGTTAATATTTGTTGATACCAGGAACAAGCATCTAGACCAAGAGTAATCTTCTATATATGTAGTAACACTGTATATCCGACTTTTTAGATTGTGTACTAGGTTTTCAATGTACTAGGTACAACATTCAAACGAGTCCTATACTTAAACATTTTCAAATACACAAATTGTTTCATCGTATTTCACACAAACATATCGTTACTATACACCTATATTTTCAATTTTGTAACACTGGTCCTAGACTTCACATATTGGTTACAATACATACCTGTCTAGATTTAATCAGTATCTGTAAACCACCTGTCAAAAAACATAATTTATGTAAGAACTTACCTGATAAATTCATTTCTTTCATATTAACAAGAGTCCATGAGCTAGTGACGTATGGGATATACATTCCTACCAGGAGGGGCAAAGTTTCCCAAACCTTAAAATGCCTATAAATACACCCCTCACCACACCCACAAATCAGTTTAACGAATAGCCAAGAAGTGGGGTGATAAGAAAAAAAGTGCGAAGCATATAAAATAAGGAATTGGAATAATTGTGCTTTATACAAAAAAATCATAACCACCACAAAAAAGGGTGGGCCTCATGGACTCTTGTTAATATGAAAGAAATGAATTTATCAGGTAAGTTCTTACATAAATTATGTTTTCTTTCATGTAATTAACAAGAGTCCATGAGCTAGTGACGTATGGGATAATGACTACCCAAGATGTGGATCTTTCCACACAAGAGTCACTAGAGAGGGAGGGATAAAATAAAGACAGCCAATTCCTGCTGAAAATAATCCACACCCAAAATAAAGTTTAACAAAAAACATAAGCAGAAGATTCAAACTGAAACCGCTGCCTGAAGAACTTTTCTACCAAAAACTGCTTCAGAAGAAGAAAATACATCAAAATGGTAGAATTTAGTAAAAGTATGCAAAGAGGACCAAGTTGCTGCTTTGCAGATCTGGTCAACCGAAGCTTCATTCCTAAACGCCCAGGAAGTAGATACTGACCTAGTAGAATGAGCTGTAATTCTCTGAGGCGGAATTTTACCCGACTCAACATAGGCAAGATGAATTAAAGATTTCAACCAAGATGCCAAAGAAATGGCAGAAGCTTTCTGGCCTTTCCTAGAACCGGAAAAGATAACAAATAGACTAGAAGTCTTACAGAAAGATTTCGTAGCTTCAACATAATATTTCAAAGCTCTAACAACATCCAAAGAATGCAACGATTTCTCCTTAGAATTCTTAGGATTAGGACATAATGAAGGAACCACAATTTCTCTACTAATGTTGTTGAAATTCACAACTTTAGGTAA